>NW_005842260.1:879037-924375 GCF_000455745.1 Alligator sinensis | reverse complement strand
GAGTCCCCTTCCCCACAGCCCTTTCCCAGCCCCCTGCCCCAGTTGTCCTGTAAGGGAGCTGGCAGGGAGCCCCAGCTGGCCAGGGATACCTTGCTTAGCTAGGGGCAACCAGGACCTGTTTCGCTGATAGGGAAGCTAACAGCAAGCCCCCAACTGGGTGGGGATTTTCCACGTAGCCAGGGTATCACTACTAACTGCCCCACCGGTGAGACAGGTTCCAGCTGCCTCTGTCTGAGTGGAGAATATCCACCCATCCAGGGACTCACTGTCAGTTGCCCCACTGGTGGGACAGCTCCTACCCAGTCCCTGGCTGAGCATGGAAGGAAGGACTTCCCAGTCCTGGCACTGCTCAACTCCCCACTCCTTTTGGGGAGCCAGGATCCCTGCAGTGCTGAGACAAGTGGAGGCAGAGAGGGACCCAGTCCCTGCACTGCTCAGCTCCCGTTTTCTGCGGGGAGCCCAGAGCTAAGCAGCACAAGGACTGGGCCCCCTGCTGGTGTGGCTGACTGGGAGCAAGTTTGTTCCCAGTCAGCATCTGTATGAGCCCTACACCATCTATATGAGCTTCCTCTACTGTGAAGTTAGTTTACGTGTATTTATGAATACTAGCTAACTGCACAGTAGACTAATTTACTGCACAGTGCCTAATGAGCACAGTTACATGGTGGTACTGTACTGTGCAATATATTAGTCTACTGCACAGTAAAGCACCCCATGTAGACACACCCCCTTGAAGAAGAAAGATGCTGCAAGAGGGCTTGCATCTGTATAACATATGATCACCATTGAAGCTATGAAAAATATATAGGTCAGGAGCAACATTTATTTAGGAATGATGATATAAAGTCTTGGCTAGAGGAAACCTCTGTGAAGGAGTCTGGTTTTATCACTTCCCAGCCTCCCACTCACTCCTGGAAAATTGCAAGCAGCTGGGAAGAGCTGCAGCACAAAGTTGCAAGCCAGCCTTCCACCAGCAGGTCTGTGCCTCCTTCACATTCCAAGACCCCTTATTTTTATCAGCGTCAAGCATACCGTGCCACCTCCACACCTGTCACTGAATGACAAGAGCACTGAAGATTTTTGCCAAATGCTTGAAATGTTTACAATCAAGGATTTTTTTTTTAACCTCAGCAGCTGTTTGGATTAAATGTAACATTTATCCAAACACAACATAACTCTATTCTGAGCCTTCCCTCTATTGCTGGCACATCTGTGAGCCTAATGAGGTTCATCAATCTGCCAGAAGAAGTAGGCATCTGGGAGAAAAGGTGTGGGGAAGGGCGGACTGGGGAGGTTCTATATTGGTAACTGAGTACTCCATGCTTGCTGGGGTATGTAGTGATTGACAACATTTGCTTGTAAGTGAAGTACTACTGGACTGACATTGAGTATGTTGATACAGGGGCATCTACTAATGAGAGACTAACAGAGTTAAAGCAGGCTTCCTCTATATAAAGAAAAAAAAAAGCTACTTCCTTCTTTTCTCTACATCAACACATTGCAGAGAACTGTAAGGGAGTAGGTGAAATAAGGAGAAAAGGGGCTTCTTGAGTCTACCTTTTTACTGAAGAATGTTGGGCTTTTTCTTGATTAGGAAATAGTGGTCAATTTGATTTGAGAGCTTGTCTATATATGGAAGGTGTTCCAGCATAAAGAAGGGTGTGAACTTAATGCAAAGTAGTTAGTTTGGAATAATCTCTGTATAGACAAGTCCTATTAATGAAATTTGGCTAAGCCATATAACCCATGCTGATAAAGCAAAACATCTTGTATCACAGTTTACCTAGTTATGCTCTCATGAGCCTTAAATGTTTATCTCAAGGTCCAGGGGTACAATTGCTGGCAATAAACAAAGTAAGGGGTGTCATGATATGTGGTCACACCAGGTTAGTAAAAGCTACAAACAAGAAAGCTCAGTTCAGGATCAAATTGCTGAGGATACCACATGTAACAACAACTCCCCTGTCAGGTCATATTTGGAAATTAAACCCTTGGATATCAAATGAGAAGCCTTTATTGGCAAAGAAAAGCGACCAATTGCTAGATTCTTAAAGGTATTTCGGTGCTTAAAGATGCAGATGGGTGATTGTGCTTTCCAAAAACTCTGTGTATTGTGGGCACCTAATTCATCATAAGTGTCTAAACAGCTGTATCCTCATAACATATTATCTGTGGCCTAGCCCCTACTAGGGGGTAAAATGATTTTGTGTATAATATGGGTTGTTAAAATATTATCTTCTAAACTCTTCTTTTATCTGAATCATCTAAGAAGCTGATATATGTCATCTTACATTTTCACTGGACTTAACTTCTACATAAAATGAAATGTAATGTTATAATGTCCTCAGAAAATTACGGCATGACAACACTGATTATATTTAATCAATGTTCAAAACATTTGCTTTCAAAAATATATATAAAAGAGACAACAGGTTACAGATTTTAACATTCATTGATCTAGATAGATATTCATAGTGCAGGATTAGACAGATGACTTTAACATCTCAATTTACTTTAGGATATTTTAACATATTGAGTCACATGTTCTCGCTTCAAATTGAAAAAACTAAAAATGAAAGAAAAAATATTTAAAAGACTCCATTTACACACGTATGTATTTGTATTTGTATTGAATAAGGCTGTAATCACAGAAATATCTAAGTCCCAGCAGACTGAAATATCACCAGACCCACCGAAATGTGAACCTCTATAACAATTTGTAATATAAACAATTTGATGTGTCTTTTTTCCCAACTATCATAAGTTGGGGCCCTCCCACAATTTCTAGAACTATTTAAGTCACTGTTAAAGTAACAGCACAGGCTACTATAAAAGGCACTGAACACCATGATCAGTCAAAGAACACGTATTAAATCAAATAGAAATATAGTAAGATTGCTGAGTTGAATAAATATAGGAGAAAGGGCTGGAAGGAGCCTCCCACACCACTGAGTCCAGGCCCCTACATATATGCTATCCTGCAAATAAGGAAAAGTGCTAATAGTGCATTTTGTGATTAGTTTAATTGACTGCAATAGAACTATTCTGAATATTCACAGTTGAGCATAGGGGGTAGCAGAACACTGCTAGACAAAAGCTATTAAATAGTAGCCTATACCAACATTGGTTTGAATTACATAAATTAGATTTCCAAACGTACAAGCCCTGCACTAACAGCTATACTCTCTGCATTAACTCATGGCAGAGAAGCAGTCTGATTCATTTTAATCCTATTTTTAAAGCACTCTTTTAAGTATCTCCCTTAGGCATTGAAAGAATTTGCAATGAGTTCGATGAGACATTTAAAATCTCACTTTTAATGTTTTGAAATCTCACTCATTTAAATTGTTTCAACCTCACAGTATTTTAAATACACTGAAGTAACATATCAAATTCAAAGACTTACTAGTTTATCTCGATGTATATGATGATCCAAAAATGATGTGGCTTCAATACAGAGAATAATAGCAGTTTTGCAGCTGCCTCAAAATACATTAGCAGGATACTGAATGATAACAAGGTATCCCTATTTTACCCCATGCTATGAAAAATTCCCTGAATCTTTCTGTAATTTTATATTTTTTACTAAAAAAGTGACACCTCTTGAATCAGGCTTTTCAACATTTTAGGTTTCTAAAATATAATTATAACATCTTGAAGTAATTGCAACACCTTCAGATTCCTTTCATAATAGGTTTTAAGAAACTAATGGATGCACATTAAAAAAGAAATTGTCATTTCTAGCTATTTTGGCAAATTGATTAATTAAATCGTGACAACCGATTTTATATTAAACTGATTTTAAATAAAAATTATTAATCCTTCACTTCACTCTAGTACATTGATTAAATAACTTAAACATTTTTTTCTAGAAATATGCCATTCTTTCAACTACATACAGGGAGAACTACATACAGAAAGTACCAATGCACTTTATTTGTATTTAAATGTTGCATGAAAAAAGCCTTTCCACTTTGAAACTTAAATAGGAATAAGAATTAACTTCCATCCCTGTGTTACTCACAATCTTTGATCGTATCTTTCTGCAAACTGCAGATGTTGGAGAATTTGAGGTTTTTCGTCCTCATTCTCCTGATTAGATTCCCCCCCCCATTAGAAAATAGGAATAAAATGAAAAAGAGAAATAAAGAGCACAGGTAAATTAACCATATGGACCTAAATATATTTCATGTAAATTCATGGAGCAACACATTTTCAAATTTCAAATATACAATTTCTAAAAACCATGTCTATTAAAACAAAAGCTTCATCAAAATCACCGACTTTCTCTGATATAGATTAACAGATGTTTAGATCTAGAATATGCAATATAGATAATAGATATTTGTGTGAACATTAGTGACCTGAATTCAGTAATCTTTCCATTTATACTGGGATTTCCTGGTTTAAATAAAGAACTAAACTGTGCTTGGATTTCAGGAAGGTTCTGCTGTGTGTGCAGCAAGCATATTGTGATATCGCTGATGTCTACATGTGTATTTCTAAGAACTGGCTGTGTGAGCATTTTTTGTTTTTTCTTTTCAGTTATTGTGATCAATTCACTAATAAAACCAAACAACATCAACAAAGCCACTAATATTGAAATAAAGTAATTGTTGTTTTTGTTTTTCTGTTGGGAGAGACTCAACTATCACCACATTCTACTCCCTCCTTTCACACCACTCAAATATAATTAGAGAATCTGGAAAGCAGTATATCAGAAATAGTTAAAGCTTTAAGAAAAGGCATGTAGGGAGGCCAGAATTTTTGTTATAATATAGTGAAAACCTAAGGAGGGAACTGAGTTTTTGAGGTTATGTATGATCACATTATTAGGCAATCTGTTTTACAAGCTTCATGGTTGTAGATATTCATCTCTAGGAACCAGCCTGGATACACTTTTTAACTGGACAGTCTGGAATACACTAAGAATGGATGAACTGCTTCATACCAAACACAGAAAATTCTCCTGAACCTTAATTGATGTCCAGAAGTAAACTGACCCTAATTTATGTTGTTTTTTGCTATTGTTGTTGTTTGACTAAGGCTGGGTACAGACATTCAAAAAGATTAAGAGTGGTTAAATCAAGTTAAAAATGTCCACCTGATCTAAGGCAAATCAGGCTGAGGGGTGGAGGGGGGGAACTAGCTAGGGTGATTGGGCAGATCAGAGGGGCAAACAGGTTCTTGGATGATTGGGGGGGTCCACAGGGAAATCTGGGGGTTGGGGACAAGCAGGATCTGTGGGGATGATCTGGGGTGGGGCTAGCAGGTCCCCAGGGAGATCAGAGGTATCGGGGGCAGGTGGCATCTGTGGGGATTTGAGGTAGCAGGCAGTATCCATGGGGGGATTAGGGGCATTGGGGAGGATACAGGGTCAACGGGGATTGGGAGCAAGTGGGTTCACATAGAGATTGGGGGTCAGGTGGGGGATTACGAGGAGCTAGCAGGGTCCTTGAAGGGATCAGGGACAAACAGGATCCATGAGAGGGTTGGTGAGCAAGTGGGGTCCACAGGGGTGATCAAGGAGATTGGGGGCGGGTGGCAAAGGGCAGGTGCAGGGGGATTGGAGGACAAGCAGAGTCAGTGAGAGGGATCAAGGGAGTATGCAGGGATAATAGGGGTGAAATAAGTAGGGCCTACGGGGGGGTTGGGGGAGCAGGTTGCATCTGCAAGGGAATTGTAGGGGCTAGCAGAGTCCATGTGGGGATTGGGGGCAAACAGAATCTGATGGGGGGTTGGTGGTGTCCCAGAGGGTTTGGTGGAAACAAAGGAGGCTCGTAGGGTCTATGGGGGGGTGGGGCTTGCGGAAATGGGGGCTTCCCCATCTCCTGGGGCCAAGGGCTATAATTAACCCCCTGACCTCCACCCAGGCAAACCTACACCTCTATCCCTCCAGCCCCCTCCAACCACCCTAGCTGACTTACCTCCCAGCATTGATGAACACTGACAAAACTGGCACTGGAAGCAGCTTGCAGGACAGGGGGTTTGCTGGACTGCAGGGATGCTGCCTGGTTTATGGTAGGGGTTGTCTGTCTGAGGGGAAGTGAGGCACCAGTTGTTGTGTGTCAGGGGGGCAGGTAGTACAAGCACAGCCACATGGCTGGGGCCAGTGACTGGTCTTTCCCTGCCCTGGGGCTGTGCTGGAAATTGTACAGAAGTTTGGGACAGTTAGATCAGTCTAAAAATGGCCAACCCAATTTAAGTTAGATTACCTTGGAGGTAGGGTTAATTTAGATCAGCTCAGCCATTTTTAGACCAATCTAATCTTCTTGGAACTCCTGTACACTTTGCCCTTAGATAGACCTATCTAGGGATCTAAGTGTAAGGACCGCACATGGGTGAAATAATTTAGACTGGGTGGCCATTTTAAACCCAATCTAATGTCCCTATAAACTCCCTGAATATCTGTTTGTACCCTAAGTGATGAGAAGCCCCTAGAAGAATTATGTGATTCTTGAGAGTCTTAAAAAATCACTTTTTTTTCCTAATATTGAGCAATAATTGCTATTAAAATATAGTAGTGAAAGTTTCTTTTCTCTCGGTTGCATCAATTTAGACATTCTGCCTAGGACCTTCCCCTTTCATTGGTACTTCTATTGATTTAAATAGCAGTGCATAGATACTGACACTGTCTACAACCTTCTTATAAAATAATTTCGCTTCAGTGATTGAACATTTCCAAACAAGCTAAATTAAATGTAACCTTTTTTTCCCTTCCTTGCTAATGATGTGGACAACTGCAAGAGTAGAATCCATCTGAGATGAATCTTCTATTTAATGAGAAACTCATAACCTCTGGTATTCTTGCATTATAAGGGTTCATCAGACCTAATCATCTTCAGTCCTGAAACCCTAAAGGCACAGGCTAACAAGAGTAAAATGACTTGCTTTGGGAAAAAATCCTTCTAGGAGTAAGTCTGGTTGTCAATATTGAAAAGATAATCTAATAATCTATTATCCCACAGAGATTTATATTTTAATTTAACTAGGCTAATTAGACACACAGCTTTGAGGGTCTGCAAATACCCTTTAATACTTTTGATGGTAGAAATCTATCTGAAAATAAAGCTGTGACATTAGTTTGTTATAGAGTTAGATATTCTCTTTGTCTTCTAAATAATTAATGGTAATTTTTTTTTCTAGTCCTTAGAGAAAGTTTCATCTTTTAGCTCTCTAAAAAGAAGGTCACAGTAAGTCTCTCATTAAATCTCTCAGAAGAGAGTTTTAAACAACTGGAGAGATGTGTTATCACTTCATTTATAAATATTATCAAAGATGAGGTTGCTGCAATAGGAAATTCAGTAATGGGTTAATGGAGGACAAGTTTTTTTCTAGGTAAACTCTCAAGAATATATGAAACATACACAAGCAAAAGAAGTATTGTATTGCCATTTACCATCTCCAGTTAGTTATTGGGGGGTTAGATATATATAGATATATAGATATATATATATAGAAACACCTTTCAGAAGATATATGACTAGCATTGAATAAATAATTAATTTCATCATTTAATCACCTATTTTGACTTTTTTACTAATTTGCTTGCTATTGAAATGTATTTAAACACTTCCTGTGAGCTGTTCATGAAGTAAAGACAGGGCATTTATCATTACCATTATGTGACTAACTAGGTGGAAGATAGGGGAAAGATTAACACTTGTAGTACAAAACTAGGGGAGAGGGGTACTGTAAACTGTTAAGTTATCATCAGGGATCCTTGTTTTCTCTGTTAAAAAAATACAAAATTCTTTGATAAAAAATTTCCAAAATGTTCTTATTAAAAAACCCAAACTCAGTGTTTCAGTGTTTTGATATAATTACAATTTAAAAGCAATTTAAAAGCTTACCACTGTTGCAAACATTATAATAAAATATTTTCTAAATACCTATATATTTTGGCACTTAATTTTGGCTTATTTATCATAGAAAATCAGAGTTCCCCCTGCCCCCTTCACTCACCAGGACACAGGTCCAACTGCAGCTGTTTCTCCCACACCCTCCTCTGTAGCCCTAAGCAGCCCTGGTATGCTGGTGCCCCGCCCCTGCCCATGCCATTGCCCCTCACTCCCAAGCCACAGCCTCCCAGCCCTACCAGTCACTCCCAAACCACAGGTCCCCACCTCCCCCAATTCTCCTGGTGCCCCTCACTCCTAACCCACAGCCCCCCACCTTCCCCACCTCTGTGCTGGTGCCCCTCACTCCAAACCTACAGCCCCCCATCCCTACTTGTGTTCCACACTCTTGACTCACAGCCCCCTGGTCCTACCAGTGCCCCTCATTCCCAACCAACAGCCCCCCCCCCCATTCCTGCCAGTGTCCCCCCAACCCACAGTCCTTTGCCTCCCTTTGCCTCTGCTGGTGCCCCTCACTCCAAATCCACAGCCCCTGGCCCCACCAGCCCTGAAGGAGGGGTCCCCCAGCTGCTCTCCATCCCTAGACTCAGTGTGTGAGGCATGGGGTGTGTGGGCATAGGCGATGCCATTGGCAATGCATTGGGGGGATGAGGAGGCATGTGCTCCCTAGATTTCTGCTCTAATAGTGGGGCATGAGACTGCAGCCTAGCTGGACTGGTACCAAGCCGGATCCACCTCTGGGGCCCAGTGGGTGGGACATGGTGCAGGATGGTGGAGTGGGATGGGGAGGCTTGGTGCTACTGCCATCCAGAGCCCTGCATCAGCTGCACTGCCATGGCTTCCAAGGTGATGTTCCCCCTACCTACCCAGCAGCAGTGAGGGCAGTGGTGTCTCTGGAACATGCAGGCAGAGGTGGTGGGAGTCTGGCCCCGGTGTAGGTCAGAGGAAGGAGGAAGGGACACCTGTGGCACTACCCTGCCCCAGCCAGCATCTCCTGGCCACCCCACCCCTGTGCCTGATATCACAAACATCAGCCCCCAGAGCCACAAACACAATCACACAGCTCCCCACCACTGCTAAAGGACCCCCACTACCCCCTTCTCCTGTGGCTTTGGGGGAAGGCACCTCCAGGTGGTCCCCACTGGCATAAATGCAGAGCTGGGCACAGAGCACTGTTTCAGACCCCCCTGCCCCACCACAGCCCTGGTGCCCAGACACCTTCCCCCAGCACCGACAGATGCCTGCACTGTGTCATAGACACACCCACACATGTCCCCCACCACACACATCCCCTCTACCCCGCATACACACATCACACTGCCTCCATGTGCACATCCCTTCCACACACCCATGCACACACCCCCCCCCCCCCCCACACACACACAGCCATCCTCCTGGGCAACATCCAAGCCCTGGCCCCCAACCCCACACCATCTCATAGATTTAACCCGGTATCCCACCACCTTGCTGAGCTGTATTGCTGGCCGTGTGTGTGTGTGTGCATGAACATACATGGTGCCCTCTGCCTCTCATCACCCTCTTCCCCACCCCACACTGCCTTCCAGACCCAAGCAACTTGCAGGCTAGAACTCTGCCAGCCTGCAAAGGGAAACTTGTGATCTCTCACTTCAAAAGGAAAAAAATCCACCTTTTTCTCCTTTAAAGGGAAAAATCTGCATTTTTCCATGAGAAATGGAAAGGCTGGATCCCTGGTTATCGGTATCATAGAAGAATTGCAATCCCTTTTCCACTCACTTCTTCATTCCTGGCCCACTTAGCTCAAGTTTGCACTACTCCTACATGTCCCCTCTAAAGAAAACTCATGATCCCTTATCTCATATTCCTTAAAAGTCTGTTCACTTTTTCCTGTACCCCTGCTCACTCCTACATCTCTTCCATGAGGTCTGTGCTGTGAAGCTGGAGACAAAATAAAACAAAATTGGCAAGCCAATCTTAAGTATGCACTCTTTATCTACTTAGATTTAAACTTTCAGTATTGACGCATGTCAAACTGTAAGAATGTGTGTGGAATTCAGAGTTTGTGTGAATTAGGTTTGTTTAGTTAAAGGAACCTGATGAAGTGTAGGGGAAATCGGACACAATCTCAAACAAACAAACTCCCTCTCCTCCTTTTTGAAAGGTTTCCTTTGTAAAAGTCAGTAAATACCTTACTAGAAGTGACATAAAAAACTGTGGCAATGTGAAGCTTTGAAGTATTCCATACTGTATGAAACAGGGCCTTTAATCTTGTTTTAAATTCTAATCTCAAACTTGATTATGGAGTTGTTGCCAAGGATTCCATAATACAACACTGCTTTGAAGCGGTACACATAAATCTAAGTATTACAATTAAATACACATTTTATACTGCTGCTGTTACTACATTATCAATTGTTTATTTAAAAAATAACTGAGATTCTTTAATAGTTTATTCTGTTTATTACTATTCACCAAAGCTTGCCATCCAAATATACAAAGGAAGAATAAAGAGAAAATATTTATCTATTATTAAATTCTATCAGAACCTCAATGAAGAAAATAAAGGAACTGGGTGAGACCCTGTACTTTGATGATTTTCTTGATTTAAAATGAAATGTTGAAAAATCTTGTTTAAAAAGATAGCCTAAGGAAAGCACATCCATTAAGCTTTATATTTCTCATTCTCTGTCTCTTAAAGTGATTAATATCATTAATAATTAACATTATTTTTTCCAGTGGCATAGAAAAGCTCCGTTATATATAAAAATAAAAGTTCCTTTTCCCTTGGGTCTTCTTCTGGATTATCTTGGTCTGTATTTTTTAACATCCACACTCAAACTGACAAACGTATACAAAGGGCCAACGTATTAATCTTGGTAATGAATGAGCTGATCAAACAGTGGGAGAAAAATTATTCAGAGGGTGTTTGCTAAAACTGAATTATGACTTTAATTGATAACCTTTTATTCACTTTCCATGAACATTTGTGCACTGTGTTTGATTTGCATAAATATTTTTGAAAGAGTTTCTATTCCTATGGGCAATGAGGGTATAAATTAATATATTTGCACGAAAAATGTTTGCTTTGAGTAATGCAGATAGAGAGCAGAAACCATTCCTTATGATTTAGATGACCACTCAAACCTCTCTATGACCAAATTCTGACACTCATGAAATCTCCTATGACACCCTTAATAGCATAAGACACCACTTAGCGCACCTTCTGGTCAGCAGTGCTCAGGTGATATGTTATACTAGATCAGTTGAGCCCACCCTTCCAGGATTATCAGTGGTCCAAAGATAATCATAAATATAAATGAATCACTGAGTCATAACAGGATCTTTTTCCTTCAGTTCTGTGGTAAGTTTCTGAAAAAAAAAGTCTAAAGTATTTTCTTCCATCCCTCAGGGAGGGGCCATTGTACAGCAAAAGTCTGTATATCTGTATTCAGACCAAAATAGTGCCATATAGAGATACCCAAGCTAATGCTTCATGCTCTAGCTCTGGAATCAGGAGCAGTATAGCCAGATTAAACACCATGATGTGGCTAAAGCAGTTGGCTCTGCTAAGAAGCAAGGCTTTTTAGCTTGTGTGGAGTTCGGCTATATAAACAGTGATTTATAAGCTGCAGTCCCTACCAGAAGATGCACCTGTTTCTGGGTCACTGTAACAAGAAGTGACTGAGTTGTCACTTGGGCTCTTTTTGAGTCTCAGTAGCATGGTTGGTATCATTAGGGCCAAACCCAGAGTTTCTGCAGGCTCAGCTCCCTCAGGCCTTCAGGCAGCTTGAGGGTGCATGGGACACTGTTAAATCAGCTGTTGTTGCTGTTCTTTCTGTTGTACCCAGAATGCACAAACTAGCTCTTGAGGGGTCATCTGTTGCAGAAACTGCTATTGTTAGTCACCTCCTGATGCCATTTACTTTTTGTCATCCACTTAAGGAGATCTATATTATCCTCAAAACCAGTAGTTCAAACACCTGGCTCTCTCAGGCTTCCCTTTTCAGTAGGGAATCTGAGACATTGCTCAGATTCATCACCAAGTTGCCACAGGTTCCATTGAACAGGGCAGCCCCTCGTGGCATAACAGGCCTAACCCTCTTCCATCTCTAGTCTCCAGCATATGGACCGCTATCCAGATCAGGTTGCCAAGAACTCAACCCTTCCCTTCCCCCTTAAGCAAATCCATGATTTTTATTCATCCAAAGGAAATCAATGTTTTAGAAAACTTGTTAAGCTACTGGCTCTCCCTTCCTTCAGGGAATGGCTATCAGGAAGCAAAAACATGAGAGGTGGTTACCTTCAGCCACTCAACAAGAGATGAGGACTTCAGGCCTGCTCTCTTCACTATCACCTGTAATCATCTGGTTTGTGTTTCCCCATATCCTCTCTTCTTGTAGGTGAGCCAGGGCAGTAATTTTTTGAGCTATAACAGTTATTTAGCTATATGTGGACCAGTGTGGCACAAGTCCACAATTTACTTATTTACTTTTGTTCCTAACTCACTTTGGGGGCCTATATATGTGCTCCGACATGTTCTAATTAGAGAGCTCTAGCATTGCTGCAGTGTCACATATATAAGCCCCCATAGGTTTAAAAAATGGCCCCTGGGGAACTTTAACTAAAGCTCATTTGATGAGCTTTATGGTCCCGTGGCCATTTTTATATGTGTGGGGGCATAATACCATGGTGCTGGGCATTTTAATTAGAGTGCTTCTCTGGGAATAGCTCTAATTAAAATGCTCCCCTCCCCCCATTCCCGAGTGTATGTATAGGCACCCTTTGATTTCAATGTTAAGCATGTGCCTAAGTGCATTGCTGAACTGCTTCGCAGGAGCAGCTGGGAAATATTGCATTCATTCAAATATGCTCATAAAAATATTTGTCAGATAATTGCAAATAAGCTATTTCATACAGACAGCCTGACTGGGTTTACTGCTGACTATTTTGCATGTCAAGGAATGCAACTCTGTTTCTCTGGATGACAGCAGTCATTGCTGAGACTGATGTTTTATGCTGCATAATAAATCAGTCTGTAGATGGCTGATACAGTCAGTATCTGTCTCTATAGCCATCTGTATCACCTTCTACCATTAACAGTACATATCGTCTTCACTTGGCCACTGCTTCTTTGGAAACATGAAAGCAGAGTGCTTTTGCAACAAAGCATCTCATGCCAAAAACAAATGCCAAGTCATTCAGCTGACCTCCTTTTGGAATAAAAAAAAGCCCTCCTTTCAGGAATATCATCTTTAATTTGAAACGTAAAAAAAAAGTATCTGCAGCTGGAAAGTTATTTAGGGACATTTTTCATTTTTTTAAAGGAAAAAGAAAGGGGTAGCTAATAGTAGATGAAAAACATAGTATGATGAGGAAAGAATGGACCTAAGTGATGATTAATATGCTGTCTGGGTATTATAAGTAAATAGGCTGTCTAATGCCCAGCGATTGACTCAGGGAAAATAATGGTCTAAAAGCATTTCAAAATTTATAGGTGTAATTGAAATTCTTAAAATCATCACTTTTCTATTAAGAAGTCTCTCATTACGACTGCACTGCAGACAATTTTCAAGTACTTGATACCTACCTTGGTATTGTTTAATCTTGCTATTTTTATTAGGTATCCCTTAATGTACTGTTACTCTTGAAAAGTCAGTTTTCCTTTTCTTTTATTCCTCCATATATGGGGTTATCCTTTGCCATACTAATATAACCTGGGAAACTACAGGCCAATTAGCAAAACTCCTATTCCAGGAAAAATCCTAGAAACATTCATCAAAGAGGTTATATGTGACAAAATTGAAGAAGGCATGATGATGGCCAGCATGGCTTCATTGAGGGTCTTGTCTGACCAACCCCATTTCTTTCTATGATCAGGTGACTCATCACCTGAACAAGAGAAAAGTGGTGGACATCATACACCTCGACTTCCAGCAACCCTTTGACCTGGTATCCCATCAGGTACTGATCAGAAAACTGGAAGATTCTGTGTCCTGCCCTGCAACCAGTTTTGCACCCACTTGACAGTCCTACAGATGAGCCTGATATCTTCCAGGGGTCAGCTGCAGGACCGTCAAGTGAGTGTAAAACTGGTTGCAGGGTTGGACAGAGAGAGTCCAAATGAATGGATCAGTGTTGTCCTGGTGAGATGTGGGCAGTGGCATACCCCGGGGGTCGGTACTTAGCCCAGTGATGTTCAATATCTTCATCAATGACCTGGACGAGGGGGTGAAAAGTCCATTGGCCAAGTTCACGGACAACACCAAGATATGGGGTTGTGCAGACACGTCCACAGATAGGCTGCAGATACAAGCAGACCTAGACAGGCTGGCATGTTAGGCAGAATGGAACCAGATGAGGTTCAACATAGAGAAATGCAAAGTGCTTCATCTGGGAAGGAAGAACCTCCAGCACACCTACAGGCTGGGCATCACTAACCTGACCAGCACTACAAATGAAAGGGATCTGGGAGTAAAAATAGACCCCAGCATGAATATGAGCTGGCAATGCAACACAGTAGCCGCTAGTTCCAATGAAACTCTGGCATGCATTAATCGATGTATCTCCAGTAAATCCAAAGAAGTGATTCTCCCATGTTATTCAACATTGGTGCAGCCGCAGCTGGAGTATTGCATCCAGTTCTTGGCACCACACTTCAACAAGGACATGCTAAAGCTTGAGAGGGTCCAGAGAAGGGCCACTCGAATGATCAGGGACTTGCGTGGCAAGTCATATGAGGAGAGGCTGAGGGATCTCAGACTCTTCAGCCTAAAGAAAAGAGGGCTGAGAGGGGACCTGATTGTGGCTTACCGTTATATCAGAGGTGTACATCAGGGGCTCAGTGAACAACTGTTCACCAAGGCACCCTGAGGGAAAATTAGAAACAACAGCCACAAACTTCTGGAGCATAGTTTTAGGCTGAACATTATGAAAAACGTCTTTACAACCAGGGTGTCCAGACTATGGAACAAGCTCCCCACTAGAGGTCTTCAAGTGAAGACTGGATGGTCACCTGGCTGGGGTCATCTGACCCCAGATGTCTTTCCTGCTCATGCAGGGGGCCAATGATGCTTCTGGGTCCCTTCCAGCCCCATGATTCTATGACTCTATTCTATGAAGGTATTCCAAAGTGGGTGTGTCTTACACAAGACACTGACTGTGCAGTAGCTGAAAAATACTGAGCACTGCACATTTATTTAGTATTTGCTAATACAAGTATTAAATAAATGTGCAGTAACAACTGCACACTAGCATTGTAGCAAAACCCCCAGTTTATCTTTTTTTTTTTTTTAATTAATTCCCTCCTCTTCCCCAACCATTTCTGACTTTTTCTCCTATGTAATTTGGTTCCTGAATGAATGGGGATGAATGAGGGTGCTTGAGAGACAATGGCAGTAGGTCTAAAAATAGCTCCCTCTGAATGACCAAACCATCAACACCAATACCTAGACCAATGACCCAGCCCTTGGAACCACCCTCAGCATTCAAGAAACAGAAGATGAGTCAACCCACCATTGTGCCAAGGCTGCACATGCTCAGTAAGAATGCCTGGAACCCTCTGGAACAGGACTGACATTGCCTGGACAGGCCCTCCCCAAAGGAGATCAGAGGTAGTCTGCCCCATAAAAAGGGGTAGTGAAGACTGACTCCTGGGGATGCCCTCTCCATCTGGACCAGCACCATGCCACACTACCTAATTACCCAGAGGCCCTGCTGACAACCCCCCTCTGGACAACATCTACTGGACAAAGACCCCTTTCCAGTCTGAATAGATAGCTACTACCCCCACCCTCTCTTCAACCAAGGACTTGGACTCTTTCTCTTCCCTACCTGGACTCCAACCCTTCCACTGAGTCTCTTTCTCCTGCTGCCATTGTGAGTGCTTGCATGTGTGTGTGTGTGTGTGTGTGTGCGTGTGTGTGTGTGTGTGTGAACCAATAACTTCATGGGGCTGTGTAGTGTGTTGTTTGTTTAATAAAACTGTTATTTGGACCCCTGAGTTGGGTTTTACTTTACTACGGTTCTGGCCCTGCTTCAATCTCTGCTCCTCGCCCCTCTAACTTCTGTCTTATTCCTCCCTTTCCTGCTTTTGGCTCACTGCCTCCTCCAACACCTGTCCTGAGCTCCTCTCTGCCTCCAAACCCTCTGTTTCTTTGCTGCTGTCTTATCCCCTCTGCCTTTTCCCCTGAGCTCCCAGGTTTCTGCCTCAGTTTCTTTCCTAGCTGTCTCCTCCTTGACATCACTTATCTGCCCCCCTCCCCCAATCCCTCATCTGTCTGCATCGGTTTCCAGCCCCAAGCTCCCAGGTTTCTGCCTCTCTCTCTTTCCTGGCTGTCTCCTCCTTGCCACTCGGCATTTCCCCTAGCACCAGTGACCTCAAGTAACCCTGGGGCTACTTGACCTTAAGTAACCTCAAGCATCAGTTCCTCAGCCAGCTTCTCTCTAGTCCACTGGTTCTAATCCCAGTTCTGGCAACTTTCACTCTCTACATTTTAACTCTCTCTCTCTCTCATCTTAACCTTCCTCCAAGTATCCCAGGTAACCCAAGCACACACATGCATACCATACCATCCAAGTTAGGAACTTACCTGTGTGTATGTGTAGGTGGGTTGTATGTGTGTGAACTTGTGAGTGTGTGGATATGTCATTGTGTGCATGATATACAAATTAGTGATCTGTGTATGTGTAGTGAATGTGTGGGTATGGACAATTGATTTTTGTCTAACTTTTGCGGTGTATAGTGTATGTGCTTGAATTGGAGATAGATATGTATGTGCCTAGGCAGGTTTGGATGTGTATGTGCCTAAGTTGGTAGTCTGTGTGTGTATGCACCTAATTGATTTGTGTGTTTGTATATGTGCAATTGGGTCACACCCTCCTGTCTAACAGCACAATGTTGAGATTCTGAGAGTTGGCCTGACCCCTCAGGGCAACAGTATCTCTTGTAGATGCACCCTGTGGGGATGGATTAGCTGAAGCAAATCTCATTACCTTACTTGTCTTCTTCCATTTCCAGTAGGATGATAACTCAACTATACTATCACATAGCAACCAGCAACTTACCTAAAAGCTCTGACATGCTAAACACAGAAAACATTCTTCATAAGAGAGTGGGTACTTGCCAAGGCTCTGGATCCAGATCCTGGCCAATATATGTGTTCTGATGGAAGAGTTCTGGGGATAACTTTTCCTCCATGCCCTTCATTGTTTTTTTCCTCTGCAGAAGTATTTTTTTTCTTCCACTGTCCAGGACCTACTCAAAATCTGCATAGGCTTGTGTCAGGGCAGCACCTGATTTGATCTTGCATCCCAAGTTTTGATACGTTTTCCTCATGTTTCATCATGTTCTTTACATTATTTTCATATTCAGTGGATAATCATTGGCACAAGGTTTTGGGACACTTGCTAGTAAATGTGGGCATTTTTCAAACAATGCCGGTATAATTATTCACAGAGTCATCAACATATACATTAAGCTATTGCTATGCTCCTGTGACCAGTTGACTGGCTTTTTGAAGGAAGGTTAGTAAGATTACCTAGATCCAGCAAGGTATGCTGGGACTGCTGCTTCAGACCCATCCAACAGTGCATGGCAGGGCATGAGTTCATTTCATGTACTCTGTATGTGATGGAAAAATGTGGGTATGCAATGGGGTACATGTACACTCTGGCTCTGCCCCCCTAATGACCTGTGAACCCCAAATTAAAGCTCTATTGATGCTCAAGATCAAAAGATAGCAGTATATCAGGGCAGTAAACCTGGGTTCAAGCATGCTCTCAATCATTAAAAAACAGTACTGCCTTCCAACTGAAATTCACAATGATATTTGATAATATGGATACTTTACGCAAATCCATGAATTTGTGGAAATCCACATAGGATTTTGTTAAAAGGGATCACTCACCTGTGTATAGTTTCAACTGATTGATGTTAATAAAGCTAGGTGGATTTTCACTAGATTAATTTAGCCTTTCACTAGTCTTTTCCAATTGCTAGGCCTTATAGGCATTTAAACTACTTCTCAGGAAAAAAAACAACCCCAGAAATTTTCCACTCTTTTTGAACTGAACTAGAAAAGTGTTATGAACTTGTAATATAATATAACCCCAGTGCTTGAAGTAATGCCATAAGGTAATTCCCCAAAGGCCTAGATTTACATTTAGTATAAATTAAAGTAAATAGATCTGCTAATTTATAATAGGGCCTGACTTAAATGCTTGTTGAAGGCAATGAGGCAATTCAGTATGCTTTGGATCAGACCATAGCTGAAGATCTGTCCCTAAATATTTCTCGAAAAAGTAGAGTTTTCTGTCCACCTTGATTACAGATCTTTTTGTACTGTAACTTTCTTTTCATCACGTTACCTTCTTGGGTTCTATCTATTTTTACATCTTATCCAATAGGGTTTTTGTTAGTGAGAGTAGTTACCAAGTGTGCACTATAGAATTCCATTTCCTTGCAAGGTATTTTAGCAGCCTTTGGAATAAGAAAAGAAATCTTTGCTTGACTTGATAAACTCACATACCTGTTTGATAAATTTGGTCACCCACTTCTTTGTTGACCACCAAGGACCAGATCCTATTTCACCTACTAGGTATACAGATGAACTTAGGCACCTAAGTATGATCTTGCTCCACCCTGCTTGAGTCCCTGAAAAACTGTTAATACAAAAGGTGGGTGGATCCTCTTCTTCTTCGCTGGTTTTTTGTGACTCAAATCTTAAGGGTAAAATCATAATAGGTTACAAAATCAGATGCATTAATGGATGTTCAGGGACTTGAATAGGATGTAATAGAATCAGAAAAAGGGTCCTAAATTTACTTAGATGCCCACTACATAGAATAGGATATGGTCCCAAATGTTTTCATTTGTCAGAATGTAATGGGATCTCTGGATGCATTGGAGTAACTTCCAGGTGAGAAACAGAAATCTAGGGAGTGATAAAAGTATCATCTCCCCTGACAAGGTTCCTCGAGTGAATTTGATATCTTTTATTAGATCAACCCAAATGGTTGGAGAATAGTTATTAAGCAAGCTTTCGGGTTCAAAAACCCTTCGTCATCTCCCCTGAGTAACTTGTCATAGATATCATATCTACATAAGCACCAAATACTATCTGTGTACCAAAAATAAACAAATGGAAAAAAGAAGCATCTTTTAATTTATTTTAGAACATACAATTAGAGACCTGTCTGCAAATTCTTAATTTTCTATTATTAAGTTTTTTTACAAACCAGCTCACAAGACTAATAACCTGAATTTTCCTACAGTTGAATTTTCTTTCATGCTAGTAACATTTGAACCACTTTAATACTATTATTAATATTGAAAGCATCTAAATAGAAGTCAATTGATGGTCTACTTACTTGGTATGTAGAATATTAAATTACAGCTGTACCTTTTGAAAAGCATTGTATGAGTAGCTGTTATTAAGCTGCTCTTGCTCACCCTCCAGAATTCTGCATCTGCCTGTCTAACACTGAATCTAAATTAACTAGACATCTAGTGATGCAATACTGCACAGTATTGAAAATAAAGCCTTTTCAAATGTGAGTTTCTGAGATGTCAAAATATTTTGCAACCTGTGCTACTCTAAGAAAATATAGGAAAACATTCAGGTAATGGCAGCTAGCACCTGCACTTCACCCAAATTAACAACTAAAAAAATATTACTGAAACCAGGTATCTCCAGAGTTCCAAGTACTAAGTTGTATATGCAAGTATGGCATGAAATATTATCAGCAGTATTTGGGAAGCCATATTAATTACAAGAAATATTAGCTCTGTTACCTTTGCTCAGTGCAAACTGGCTTCCCTCATCTACATCTTTAGACCTGATTTTTCAGCTGCTCTGTGCAGGAACATGATTTCAAATTGAGTTTCATCTGCAGAGTGGCAGACAGGTGATTAGAAATTTAAATGGACATTACTATAGAATCAGATATAGATTTATGTCTATGTTTAGAAATCCTTTAAAATCTACAACTGTGAAAGGTTCTAGAAATTTCCTCCCTGAGTACTCCATTTTACATAATTTAACATTTTATGCCAACCAGCAGGTGGCTGAGTACTGTATTCTAAAAGATTTGGTGAACATTCAGGAAACTTAAACATCTAAGAAAATTATCTCTCTGTACCAATATGAAAGAGAAATACATGGACTCCTCTTGATAGACTGCATTGAGAAATTGTTGGGAGTAAAGAACCAGGGTTACAAGTTCAAGTGTCCACAAGCTCTGGGCAGCAGATAACAATTTTGAGTACACAGAGAGAAAAATATTGTTGATTGTCCATTTGGGCTCATCCCTAGATGTTAAGTCCTATAAGGCAAAGAATGGATAAACATACAACAAAGTAATTTACCCCAGGTTTTACTCTGTAGTAAATGTGTTATAGACACAGGATCAGCTGTCCTGGGAAAGCAGCTACATTTGGTGCTATTACAGTTCCTGGGCACTAGATGAGGGAAGCCAGTTTGCACTGAGCAAAAGGTTACCTCTAACTATGGGAGCTGACACACAGTACATCCTGTGCCAGTGTGGGCCAAACTTTTTGGCAAGTGTGCCACAAAGTAAGCCCTGGACCTGCTTCTTCTGAGTGCCATTCTGATTCCCCAATCTGTTGCTCTTCTTTCTGCTCCTTGCCCTGTTCTCTATGCCTGACCTGTTGCTCTTCTTTGTTTTCCCTGCTCTGTGCTGCCTGCCCACTCCTTAATCTGCTGCATACCACACAGAGGCATCCCGTATCATTTGTGGTATGTGGGCTGTGGATTGGCCACACTTATTCTATATAAAAGTCACTGCAAATTTTTCAAGGAGTAACTTTGTCCTGGATTTGAAGGACTTACTATGTGCAAGCACTATACACTGTGTCTTTTTTTTTTCACTATGCAGTAAAATCAACTTGGTCTTAGCCAAAAAGCCGCACATGTGTGTTTGCACAATAGATCCTCTACATCCTTAATTTATGTGTGTCATTTCTACATGCCCATTTTTGCCAAGGAGCAGGGAGACAATTTATCATTACATTAAAATCACATGGGAATGGAGGGTATTGATGAATGTGTACCCTACAAAGTCCCAAAAATGCCCCTGCAGTGGGGGAAAACAGAGGGCAGCTCTCAGAGCTGCAGTGATCCATAAGAGAAGCTGCATCAGCCCCTAGTACTCCCTGAAGAAAAACAAAACTAGCTGCTTCCCTTTTATCTCTATGCTGGTACAGTATGAATTGTGACCCAGGAGTGAATCTGTTCTTGGGCCCGGAGCTTATAGCAAAAACACTGCTAATAGAGAGATGAACACACAAGATTTATTTAAGGTACTTTAATTATGAATAATTCTGTGGGAAAATACATGGTTCAGATTAAACTAGCATTAATTGAACAAAACAATTTCTCATCAATAAGCACTGTGAATGTTTCCAGCCATTCTCAAACACTTCACTATGAAAGTACTTTGTTTGGCATATGCTAAGAACAGGATCCAGCTGCCACACTGCTGGGTGCAGTAGTCCCTACTCTGTGACTGCAGCATGTAGTACAGCGCTGTTTTTTGGCAGACTAGCAAAATAATCCTTTTCTTATTCTTAAATTGATTCTTCCTCTCCCTCCCCATTTTTATGTTAGTAAATAGTTATTTGTTAAATATAATCTAAAATTTTTACAAGTCAATTACAGAGAAACATCTTTGCCACAAGTATTGATACAATGCTGAAACTGTGGACTGATCCAGAAACAGGTTACCACCACCCCAGGTGACTAAGAAGAGTCCTGCCAGGCACTGCGCTTGGCTTTCCAGCACCATTCTTCTGCTTTGAATATACCAGGAGGGGGTTGGAGTGGGGGCTGCTTCACTTTAAGGGGTTGGGGTAGTGGACAGCACTGTTTGGGACCGGGATGGGGCCATGATTGTGGAAGAGGGGGGTTGCTTGAGTGATCAACATAGTGACTGCCTATTCTGAGAGACTTGAAGTCACCTAGCACCCATGGACTTTCCTCAGGGATCAGATGAGATGGGTAGTGGGGGAGAATGCTGGAGTGCTACTTGCAAGCATCTCCAGACCCACAATCTGGGAGTCAACCCTGGCAGCAGGACCAGATTGGCTGAGATAATGGTTCCCATGTGGGATTCCTGACATCACATCAGTGCCTTTCTTGGACTGGGAGACAGGGAGGGAGGGAGAGGGGTTGTTTGGGAAGGGGGATTTTTTCTCATTTCTGCTGTAACATTATAGATAGCTGTATGTTATATCCTATCTCTAACCTCAGTGTCTTCTCTTGTCACCAGCCCTCTGGTGCTGCCAACTGAGTTGAAGTGCAGAGCACTGGAACTTGTACCAGTTTTTTGGATTTTGGCATATGGGTCATAGGGTGCTTAGCTCTGGCCTCTGAGATGTGCTGTGCGGGTGCCAAGGTTGGGGTCTGAGGGACTGTGCCTAATTATGGGGGCATGTGGTTCCCCAGATGGGTGTGCAGGTGTCATGGTTGGGGTCCAGAGAGCTGTGCCCAAGTGCATGGGCATGGAGATCCCTGGCTGGGTGTGTGGGTGTCAAGTTTGGGATCCAAGGGACTGTGCCTAGGTGCAAGGGTTTTCCTGGGCTCATTGTTGGGGTCTGCATGTGTCATGGGGTGCTTTATGATGCAGTGTTAGGCATGTGGGGTCACAGCCCAGGGGCTCAGGTTCCCAGGTCCCAAGGCTCATGCAAAGGGACACAGATGCCTCACTTCCCCTCTACAGTCTGCCTGTGGCTGGAAGATGGCTGGAGGCAGGAAGCAGGGCTAAGGAGAGGGGCTGTGCTTGCTTGGTGCTGGGAGAGCCTGGGGGACAGGGTCTCCTGGGTGATAGCATGGGTGCTAGGGAGGCCTGGAGGGTAGAGGTGGCCACAAAGCAGGCTGGGATGTTGGAGGATAATGATCTAACTTGAATCAATAGGGAAACAGTACAGAAGTTAGATGCATTGGTATAACCTAAATCAATCTGAATTGAGTGTACCTCACACTAGGTCTACCTTTGCTCACTCATGGCATCTTTAGATCGCTCAATGTATGCCTAACTTCTTTATGGTTATAGGTCTAGATTGATCTACATTCACTTAAACAGGTCTAAGTGTAATGTCTGTACATGTCCTGAATGTTGTCCCTATGGACTATCACATTACTAATAAAACTATAGACAGAATGAACGACTGACACTTATGGGCATAATTATTCAGAGAAATCAAATTGTGAATTTACAAGTGTAAGTTTCTACATTGGAAGTATGTATATGTGCAGCCACTCTCTGTGAACTGAAAGAACATTTTATGGTGTCCCGGGGTGCCGGGGTTACAGGAGAACCCCAGGCCAAAATAGAAGAAAGCCCCAACTTACCATCTGCAGGAGCTGGAAGGAGTGGGGAAGCACACGCAGAGAAACCGCCCATGCAGTTCGTCAGCCATGCTCATATCCAGTTGGGGCCAGGTGATGTCAGCTGAAGACACCACCCGGCAGAAACAAAAGGCTGCCCCGAGGGCGCAGGAGAGAGGTCGGTGAGTGGAGGCTCCACAGGGAAGCCTGCAGCCCGAAACGTGCAGCTGCTGCATCGGGTGGCCTGGGATGATGGGGACAGAGCCAGTGGAGGCACTGGCAGAGAAGCCGGGAGTGGAGCTGGCAGAGAAGCCAGGAGTGGAGCCAGTAGAAGCACTGGCAGAGAAGCCGGCAGGAAAGCCTACTGGCAAACCGGCAGAGAAGCTGGCAGAGGAGCCAACTGGCAAGCTAGCAGGAAAGCCGACTGGCAAGCCGGCAGGGAAGCCGAATGGCAAGCTGGCAGAAGAGCCAGCAGGGAAGCTGACTGGCTAGCTGGCAGAGGAGCCGACTGGCAAGCCAGCAGAGAAGCCAGCAGAAGAGCCAGCAGGGAAGCCGAAAAAGAGAGCAGCGGTGAGTGGGGAGAGCAGAGGAGGAGACGAGTGCTGGGGAAGCTGGAGCAACTATAGGGAAGCCCGGAGAAGAGGTAACGAGGGCGGGGCCGATGGGAGCCCCAAGGGGGATAGCCTTGGGGTGAGCAGCAGAAGAACCCAAGTGGGGACGGTTAACGGAGTAAGGGAGCCAGCAGACGGGCCCACAGCATCCCCAAGAAGAGTCAGCCGGGACCCATAGGACCTTGGTCAACTGGGACGCCATCCCCAGAGAAGGGCCGAGCCTAGGGGAGAGATAGGAGCCCTGAGTGGGGCAAGCAACTGGGTCTGGGGCACCGAGGGACTGGGAAAACACAGGGACCGTAGACTAAGGGGCACTCTATATTCCTTTGTGGCCTCCTGGCCCACCGGTCGCATCTCTCTGGCAGTCATGGTGGCGAGTATCACACGTTGAGTCACGGTGTGGTTGGAATAGGGAGCTAGGGACACGGGATAGTCGAATCTAAGACCAAGGGCCTCAACGCCTTCATGCCTGAGCCGTGGCCCAGGGACACTGGGGCTCATGGCTGGAGAGCCACGGGAGGCTGGGGAAGAAACCGAGAGGTCCAGGGACGCCAGAGGGCCAGAAGACCCACAACTGAAGGTGGCGAGTGGCCGGGGTGTAGGGGAGGTCGGAGCCCCGTGAGTGCCTGCTGAGAGGTGTGATGACCCTGGAGGCTGCCTCAAAGGGGAACCCCTCCACTGAGGTTCCATTCAAAGTTGTGGCAAGCAAGTTAAGGGGCTCCCCGGATGTTAGCCGGGGTAGCCTTTGGGGTCCACTTGCAGGCCTGGGACAGACAATATCAATAGTCTAGGCAAAGGCTGCAAGAGAACACCTGATAGAGCAGAGGCGGGCACATATGGTTTTTCCGATCAAACACTTAACCAACTTCATTTGACTAGGAAGTATCAACTCCTCACAGAAGCCTCATTGGAATCAACTCATAGTTAAAAACAAAATTCACAGAAAAAAATCATCAGTAGTAATAAATTCAAGGGATTTTGCAGTCTCCTTATGATATTTCACAGGAAGAAGAAAAAAGGCTAAATTTATTGAATAAATCATATATTCACTCAGGTCTGCTACACAGAACAAATTTTCCATGTTCCCAAATTTAAATATGCACCATGCACCACTTTCGAAGGACTTTTGTGTATATAAATTTTGATCATTTTTTTTTAAAGGTGAACTAATATAAAAGGCATGTCATGTACAGTATCTGCTTTCAGAGAATGAAACTAAGTATTAGGAATAAAGATTCATACAGGGACTGATCTTATATAATTCAAGTCAAGGAGAATTTTCCCAATAGTTTAAATGGGAGCAGAATCAAGTGTATGATCCTTGCTGTGCTCACAATATATCTTCATGCTGCTGTAAAATACAAAGTGGCTAAAGATATAGTTTCTAATTAAAATTTATTTTCTGTAACTAGCATCATGACTAGTAGCATTTGCTATCAACAGCAACAACCAATACCACCTCCAAGACTCATTTTAATGGTGAAACATTCTCTTATTAAAATCTTCATAAAATAGACTCTATCACACACAGTCTATTTTACTTTCACTAGCAAAAGTAAACAAAACCATTTTTGACAAAGCTAAGTGAATATTACTTTATTATGTGAGGCAGGATGATTATGATAATAATAATACATTCCAATCATGACCAGTTTTCCTTTACCACTTTAACCAGCAGCAGCATTCAATCAAATGGAAAAAAAATTAAATCCCAAAAGGTAGATAATAGCTTTCCTCTGATTGCTGCCTTCAGCCTAGTGACAGTGGGAAAGTTATAAAAGTCATTTGTAGCAACTCATTATCATGTCACCTTATTTTGTGCCCATACTAGATAAGTAGCAATAAGCTATGGGTTAGGGTATTCCACATTGTCACCATTATATGAGAGTCTAATAGCACCCATCTGCTCAAGATTACCCTAGACAGTTACTGAGATTTAGGAGGGACAGCCTTCTACTGATTTAGGACATATTCCTTAGAATGTTCTTTCATTTATTCTTGAACTGAGGAATAAAGCTAATTTTATGAAGAGTACTCATGAATTATTTCCTTCATGTAGGATTCAATAATGTTCCCAGTAGAATGTTCTTCTTGCACTTTAATTCAAGGTAATGATGTTGTTGCATCTTATGTTGGCACTAAAATGGAGTTTAATGCCATATCGACAGTCAAAACTTCTGTGTGATTTCCAAAGGCATTAAATTATCTGAAAAACTGAGCTGAGGAACGAGAAGCTTTGATGTATTAAAACTTTTCTGTTTTTTTACCTCAGGGTTTCTGAATGAAGAAGGAATTAGCTTCTTTACAATGTGAGAAAATCCATTTCCACAGACATCTACCCATAGCTTGATGGAAGGTATAAATAGTAGACCATTTCATGGGTATATCTTTGTGACAGTTTCATGGAACAGTTTTATAAAATACTCATTCAACAAGCACTATTAAACAGCAAAATAATCAATAGAAAACTCCTCTATCATGTAACCAGTAACTCTGATAATTGATAATCATGATTTAAAACAAAAATCTTTGTAAAGTATCCAGTTTAATCTACTCATGGTTAGTGAATCTTAACATTTGCCAAGGGACTGATCCAATACACTAGAGCCAATGGGAACTTTTCCACTGACTTCAGTGGACATAAGAGGAAATTTTGCCTTGAGTACAGGCACAGTAAAGATGGAGTATGGACCTTAGAACTAGACCTTAAATTGTGAGAAAAATATTTTATGGCTTAATTGGGTTCTGGTGGGCATGTCTACACGTGCATTTATGTTGGTTTAAATTTACTGTGCAGTAAGTGGGAATACACCAGCGTCTACATGTGCAGGCATTAAAGTGCATTAACACTCTGTGTGGACTGACTTGGAACTAAAGTTAGTCCCAAGTCAGTTCATACACACAGTGTTACTGTCCAGTAAGTCATCTACATGCATATTACTGCACAGTATATAATTGGGCATATATTTGATACCTGCATGATGCAGGTATCAAATTTATAATCAAGTCAGCGTAAGTCACCGTATTTACTGTGCAGTACAGGCATGCACATGTAGATGTGTGCCCATACCATGCAGTGATTTTGGTTACTGCGCAGTAAATGTGCATGTGTAGATATATCCAGTGAGAGAATAAGGTGCAGAAATCCAGCGTCAAAAGGATGTTTAATCCAGCACTTCAACCATGTGAATTTTCAGGCATTTCCTACACATACAAGGCAACATACAGCAGCTTTGGTGTGGGTGCAGTGATGAAACAGAAATCAATACTTTATTCATGTCATCTTTTTTTTTCTTTTTTTTAATAGGGTAGAAGAGGCAATGGAGTTGTGACAAAGTGCTTTCATAGACCGAGAGAGAAAAAAAATTAAGGAAAGGCTAGACTCTCCTCTCATTTACTCAAGTGCAAGCATAATGACAGATAAGTAATTAATAAAACAGATGGAGAAGTAATAATTATATGTGAAGCCTTTTCATTTGTGAGAAATAATCATGGTTTTCCTGCTAATCTTTTCTTAATCATCCTCCAGTACTTTCCAAAGCAGTAATAGAAAAAAAGGTGGAAAAAGATGGTTTCCAAATTGCTTTTCTATAGAGAAATTTAGGCACTGTGTTATCCAGCATGTCTGTCTTCCTGAAAGTAAACTGAACATTATAAATTCTAGGGGAATAATTACTATGAGTTTTCTGGTATTTCTCCAAAATACTCCAGCCAGTTTACATAATTTATTTACTAAAACAAAGAGAACACTTTATCAAGTTGTTGATTTAGTATTTTTTTTAATTTTTATTATACATATTATGCCTTCAAATGCAATCCCAAACTTTTACCACATAATAAAAAGTGATAATATATTAATTTAATTTGAGTATTTTCCCACCAATTAAGATGTCACTTCTGCTGAAATTTAAAAGAAAGATTCTGAAGACTTGGTATTTATTATAATGGATTCCTTCTCCACTAAACAGGTTTCTGAAGACCTAGCTCTAAACAGAATTAATAAGATTTTTTTTTCATTCATTCATTCATTCTTTATAAATATCATGTGCAGATTTAGAGCTAAATTGTACCCACTGGGAACAGCCAGTACTAAGGGAGAGAAACTATAGCAAAGAACAGACGTGTTTGGCATCACCTAAAAAGAAACGGTTAGTATTGTGCTGAACTGAAGGGAAGACAGAAGTGATTAGCTGTGTTATTCTGAAGTCAGGTAGAAAGGAGGGCAAGATAGGCAAAAATGTTAGTAGGTCATTTCTGAATCATACATTACATAAAATATCACTAAAAACTTGATTAAGCAGAACTCTTAGTAACTGCCAAATAAGTTGCATAGTCCCTGAGAGGAAGACATAGGCTAAAGGCTCACTATAATACATCACATGCATAGCTCAGGAATTGCTTGGCCCACTGACAACTTGATGCCCTGCCCACCCCTCCCTGCCAAAGAGGCAGGTATATATCGGGCCCCCACCCTGGTGCACACACCACAGGGGTTTAGTTCAGTTTAATTCTCCCTAAATTGAAGTGGTGTTTTTAAAAAATCCACTGTTTCAATTTGGGAGAACTAAACTGAATTAAACTCCCATGGCATGTAGAAGCAGCCCAGAAGGCTGACAGTGATGATCCTAGCCATCTGGTTAGATAGGAATATTTACCTTTTCACTTCGTTCTTCTTTTCTTTGCCATTGTCCATTGAATAAAGTTTCATATCTAGAACATTAACATTTCAATGAAAATGTGTGTTTTTTAAATACCAGGAGTCAGATTATGCAACCTTTACATACATAGAACAGTATCTTAGTCTGTGAGTAAGATGCATTTTAAAACAATGAGGTCACTCACAAAGTAGGTACTATTCAGAATTAGTAAAGGGGCAGATTCTGTTCCATAGAATCTCAACCCAGTTCACATATTAGGAATGGTTATCTGTTCTATTTCCAGGACAGATTCAGCTACATAGAAAGTGTAACAATAATGAACTCAAAAACATAGCTGGAACAAATTTTCTAAGAGTCAACCATAACCAAAGTCATGGTTAATGTGAAAATATAAGAACAACACTTCTGTACCATTTACTGGCCTCAGTAGTACATTTTGGAGTGGGAGTAAGGAACCATTGCCTACCTGTACAGCCTATGTAGGAACTATCCAAAATTGTACCTTTGCTACTGGGAATAAATACCAAAATGCTCTCCCATTCCTTCTTATCAGGTCATGGTTCAGCTCTTCCTTTACCCACTCCACTAGCTGGCAAAACCTGTCTTTTGTAGATGCAACCTCTCCTCTGTAGGTGAAACCCGCCTTGGGTGTTAAATGAATTTTGTATTAATTGATTTTTTTTTTTTTACTTATTGTTAAGAGGGAAGATGTAATTATAGAAATTATGAATTAATGATGCTTCCTAATAGGAGACTGAGGGATTGAGAATTGGGAGATAGTCCTTCAGGCAGCAGACAGCTAGTTAGGTAGTGGCTGTTAATCAGTTGGGTACTCGGAGAGAAATATAGGGTCTACAGGGCTTGCTTATGACTCCAGAATAAAACCAGTTGTGTAGTTCTTGCCCTTCATATATGTCTGTATTTACTGAACCTGGTGATAACTACACTGTTTATTACACTACTGGCACCAAGTACAACAACAGAAATTCAGGAAAGTATAAGCCAGATCCTCCCTGGCATAAAGAGATGCAGAACTAGTGAGGTTTTATGCTTAAGCTCACTAGCTGGTGATGTGGCCCATTATACCGTTCAAAAGGAGAATGCCTCCAGGTTGCTTCTCCTCAGTTGTATGAAGCTATACTGGGCACGATATGAGACTGCATCTAACTACTGAAATGTATCCTTATATACCCCAGAATTTAAAATCTTGTCTTGAAGCCTGATTTCAGGCTTTTACTTTAGTAAGAAATATGTGATATACGTTAATTTTAAAACTAATCTTCACTGTCATTCTATGTGCCTCCTCTGAAGGAGCTTCTGGGGAAATATACATCGTTTTAGACATACAGCTTTGGCTTGTTTAGGATTGCTCATTGTGTCAATAAAATAATAAAAGCTATTAAAGAAAAATGATAAGCACTATCTCTGCCCCTCCCCCCCAAAATTAATTTATATGGAGTTTAAAGATCTATGACATGGCATAAAGGTTACCAAAGAATACACATAAAAGCAACAAAAGGTGATAAATCAGTATGCCTGGCACAAGCCCTTCTATCAACTACAAACATGAATTCTCTTTGTTAATTATATAGGTTTTCTTGCTAAGTAAATTAATATAATAATCAAATAATAAATCAAAAGTGCACTTTATATCATTCTGAGCTTTGAGAGGGTCAAAGATGATTTTGGTAGTTTAGTTAGTTTTGTTGTACACTAAATCCATTTTTGCTTCAGGAATATTTGTCTTTAGCTGAACATGGTTTAAGTGACTGGATCAACATAGTTGCTCATTTCTATGCAAATCATGATTACACTTTCCTGTGTGTGACCCTTAGTAATATAATTAAAAATATGACTTGTAAGCAAGTCATGCATCCTAAAGAATAAATACTTCAGATTTTGTCCCATCAGCAGTCTCTGTGTTCCTAACTGTCTTTAGCTAAGGAAGGTAAAACAAAAGTAGCAGCCGATCTACATTCAAAAGTGCACCATTAAATAGTACAATATTTTGATAGAGAAAGATTAATCGGTATAAATAATGCATCAAAATAGTTTAAGTATTTTGCACAAAAACATCTTTCCTGTTTACAGGTCTTTCAGATGAATAATACACCAGATATGCTGAGGGATCGAAGAAGAGTGCATACTGCTATCAGCATGTTTAAGAAGCTCAGCGTGACTTGCTCAGAGTGAAAGGAAGCCTACCACCTTCCCCCAAACATTTTACCAAAAGACACATTGGTCTTAATGCTAAATAACCCTTGTGAAAACAAAGAAAAAGATATTTCTTCATAGAGCCTCCAATATATGTCAGTCAAACTAAAGGACAAATGAAGAATACAAATTCCAGGAATTCTTGGCAGGAAACATCTCTGAACTCCCCAACCTTTGATATTAAGAGCCCCAGTATAACCTAAAAATTCTAGTACATACTTCCTACTTATAAACACTTATAACCAAACATACTTCCTATCCAAGAACAGAAGAGTAGCATTTTTACTTAATGAAAAAGATGTCAAAATCTCAATTTTCATGTAGTTGCTCAATGGGAAGAAATGCATGTGACTATTCTGGACAAATTCAAATTATTAAAAAAAATAACTTCCATGGAAAGATCCTAAATTTCATATTCTACATCAAGGAACATATAAAATAATGAAAGAAATGAAATTTTGAAGCAATGGAAGCTTGAAAAACATTGCATGGCAAACAAGATCTTGATCGTTCTGTAAGGGATTAATCCTTCCATTTGCTAAGGAAATGTTGAATACTTCCCTTATACATTTCTCAGGCTCTTAAGGGTTGTTTATATTATTGTAGTATTAAGCCCAAGTTACAAGCCTGGTAAAGTAAAATTCTTAACAAAATGTACACACTTTCTATGAAAAGAAAAGAAACTTTTAAAATCCCAATTTTCCATTTACAAGCATGTTGGGTGGAAATGTTTTGAACATCTTGTTTGGTGCTTTTATCTTCTTTTTATGACATGCATATATATTTTTCAAGTTTCTTTTCTGCTTTGTATGTCTTTGCTTTAGAAATTAGCTCTACTTTTTTTTCCTTTAATGCTCTGGGAATCATCTAATTGGCTGTATATTTAGCTGAAGCATCTGAGGCAGCCCATCTTGGGAATACTGTTACTATTTTATGCAATGCATTTAATAGTTGTGCTCATTGACTTAAGGAGGCGCTTGTCTTGTGTCTGTTTCCTTGCAGATCATTTGGATTTATGTAGTGAGACCAGTTTTGCATCTGAGGCTGCATGGAAACAACTTTTTTTTTTCTTTTTTCAGGCTTAATCTTGCTAGCTTCCCCATTGAATTGTTCTGATTAGCTAGGGAGATAAGGCAAACCAATACCATAATAAACGTGTTATTAAGCTATGTGTGAATAATATAAGGAAGGATTCAGTATCTCACCTGAAATTAGATTGTAGATGATGGTGGTAGTGGAACTGGAATTAAAGAACTGCAAAATAGAGAACAGTGAATGGTCAAAATGGTTTAATTGGTGCTGAGTTACAATAACACACATTTCTAGATAGCCCTTTCTAGTTTCATTTCCAAAGATGACTGCAAAGCCTTATAACTCAAACTTCGCAACAAAACAAGAAACAAATCAACAGCAACAACAAACAAGCAGTTGTGGGTACTCTGCATCTAAAGGTTAAGTATTTTGGGCTACCTATAGAGAGTTCAGAAAGCCAGACATTTCAGTACTCATTTGATGTACCTGACAGGTAGTAGCTAAACATTACTGCAGATTTACTCACTTGAGTGTCTTACCTATTCTTGGTAACATTTGTCTTTGTTTCACATTACTGTGAGCTGCTCTTATGGTGCAAAGGGAGAAGCTATTCAGGCTTTTTTGTTTTGTTTTGTTTTTTGTTTTGTTTGTTTTCTTGCCCTATAAAGAAACACGACACTGTCTTTCTATGTATTTTTATAGTACTCTTAGCTGTAGTACATGACTGAACCTGTGAGAGCTCTAAACTTGTCACTGTTCTAAGGTTTTCAAAGCTTGAAGTTCATTTTAAAGTAGGCATCATCAACCTTTCATATAAGAAAGATTGCCTCATGAACCACATCCCCTTCCGATTCACAATGACATGAAAACTTTGGCCCAGATCTTATTCCATCTCTAGCAAATGCAAGTGTACCAGAGTGTTTTTTAGGAGCCTAATCACTAAACAAGTTCCTATTTAACCCCATTAAACAGCCAGAATTCTGCTGGGGCATCTAGATTGCTTGTTCAACACTATTTGGGAGTGAACAGATCCTGAGGTGTCTGGATGTGGCCTATTGTGTGGTAACTCAGAAGTGATCCAATATGTGATCCTGCAAAAGTAGCCTATACGAGGCATGTCCAGCCCAGCGTGCATGCGTGGTTTGCAGTTCTGCAGACCTGTCTGGGATGCTGCAAACCACATGCACCACATATAAAGGCCTTTGCTGAGCTGCTAATTTGTAGCACAGCTGGGTTTTTTGACACCAGGAGATCTCAGTGTCAAAAAAACCTGAACTAGAAAAAAGCGGCACAGCACACGTGGCTGCAGTGGATGCCACCTGAAATCAGAGCCTGGCCAGCCAGAGCCATGCTGTGGCTGCCAGCCCAGGCTCTGGACATCTGGGTTGCCACTGCTGGAGCCCTGGGATGCCTCCAGTACCCCAGGTTAGGCTGCTAGGGCCAGTCCAGGTGCTTGCCCCAGCCTCCCCTACCCCATCTGGGGCAACTGAATGCATGCCCGAAAGGCATTCTCTGGGGACAACTAGCAGCAGCAGAAATATGTGCTACTGCTAGTTGTCCTCAGGAAATGCACGTTCCCATTCATGGGAACATGACCTTAGAGGCAGAATAAGACCTGGGTCTTGGTCTTCATGGAATGCCAACCAGTGCTGGTAAGATGTTTTACCTCTGAAGCACTATCAATTAAAATGCTTACATTCTATAATGATGGAAATATTATAAAATATAACATTATAAAATACAGGAATATGATAAAACATAAAAATGTGCAACATTTTTCTTTTGAAACCCCAAATGAGGTAAAATTCAGTTTTGTTGTAAAATTGTTGTGGCAGAGTAAAGTTGAAAGTTTTATTAAGGATTTATTAAGTATATTTGGGCTCATTGGGGATTAATAAGGGTTGAGTTATTTTTGTTTTCAAACAATGAATAACATAGCTTTTGTGTGGCTTCACACACAAAAGCAGCAAAAACAGAAGACTGGTAGAGTTTTGTTTTAAACTTTAAACTTCAGTTTTTCAATTGATTTTAAGCACACAAAAAAGGTTAAAAAAACCTGTCAATTGAAACTGCCAAATTTTACATACATCTAGATTAGTGCTCACATAAATTTTCCTGACAGTGAAAATTATTAACACATGTGGCTATTACTTTAGAATAATGTGAAAGGATAATATGAATTTCAACAAAAAGCTATTTTTGTTCCACTGCTGTTTACAAAAGAGCCCTTTACTGGCTAATCAGATAATTACAGCTTTCACTGATGGCAGAGACTAAAGCAGGATCATCTTCAGTAAAAGAATTTTCTGCTTCTTCTTGTATGAGAGTTCCTGGATTTCTAGGATTCATATTTTATATGAGCATAAAATAATAAAAAAGGAACATACATTATTATAATCTAAACCCTAATGATGTGAATTCTCTTGTTCATGAAAGCTTAGGTATCTCTGATTCAGTTAGTCTACAGGCTGCATCTCTACTCTGCCTTCTGCCTGAGGTCTAGAGACACAGAAAGCCACTTGACCTCTGCTACAGGAGTACAGCCATTTTATATGTGTTTTTTCCATCTATTACTGGTTTACATTCTGAATGATAAAATGGCAATGAAGATTCTGAGACCATACACTGGCGACAGCAACTTTACAACACAAATATATCTTTGTTGCAAAGACTACAGTAGATGTAAGAGATTTCTACAAATGTTTTTGCTACTCTAAAATCAAAGTATTCTGAGTTTGCACAACCAAGGAATACAAATCAGCTGTAAGATAGCTTTTTTCTTAGCTAAGGAAATGTGATTAGCACATTATATTTTAAATGTAACCATATGTCATTCTTCAGTCTCTTTTTTTTAACCAAAAGCAGAAGAGAAGTTTTGTAACAATCAAACCTCTAAATTATCTGTTTCTTGTAAGCACCATTCAAATAAAAATATAGTTTTTGTATAGTACACAGAGTAAGATTGTTATGGTAAGGTTACTTACATATAAAATAAGGAAAGGGGAAGCAAAACCATAGTTATTTTTGGCTCAATTTTTTTCCAGAACAAACTGTTCTGGTACAGAAATAAGGAAGAAGAGAAGGCTTAAAAGGCTGTGATTTATGGCCACTTTCTTTCTTATTGAAATATAACTTCAAGGGGAAAAATAGATTCCCACGCCTTTATCACTGTTTTTATTAATACCTGTGTATATTTAAGCAATGTATTACAAAATTATATATGCATATAGTCTGAAACAATTTGCTTCACTTTAAATTGAAATATAAAGTCACTTTAGGAAACAAATAGGCAGTTATACCACATTGTATCAGAATCTGTTCTTTCAAAATATCAGTCTCTAAGAAAAAAATTACAATAAAACTTGATTGATTTTTTCTAAACTGTGACAAATGTGCATTATGAAAAACGAAGAAGTTAGAATTCTGTTTAAATTTAAATATAGTGGAGAACCAACCCATTCAGTGATTTTCAATATCACAGATGCATTCTCAGTTTATCAACAAAGTTTGTTATTTCTTTAATTCACAGAAAATGGAGTATGGGATAGAAGTTCATAATTATGGCATAAAGAACTATCTTCACTACAGCTAAAACTATATAAAACAAATCAGTTACAAAATAATTTTCTATCTTCATGCAACATAGGGTGCTAACAGACATGCAGCTCCCTGCTGTAATTCATGGTGCTTTGCAGAAAGTGCCATAAGTTACAGCATCCTCCCTGCCCCAATACACTTTCACTGTTGGGTCTGAGGGGTTGGGGGATCAATCTCCAGCCTGAAGCAGCTGCATGTCTACAACTACTCTCCCCTGGCACCTCTCCCACACCCCCTCCTGCTCCCAGGTCCAGTGCTGTCTTCAGAAGTTACATCTGGGGTTTGCCCAGCCTGTGCTGGTGGGTGGGGTGGGTAGATTGGAGCCCCCTCGAGGTCGGGGGGACTGTAATCCATATTCCCCAACCTCCAGTGCCAGCTGGGCAAACCCCAGGCTCGACTTTCCCCCATCCCTTCTCCCCTTCCCATTCTGAAGACAGCACCAACCATGGGGTTGGGCTGTATCAGCCCAGTTCAGCCCCTCAGCATGTGGTGACAGATGTTACTGAAGTTGCTCCACTTTGGAGCACCTTTATCTGAACCCACATTTAATGAGGGTTCAGATTGTTGTGCAACTAAACACTTTTAAAGTGCTCCGCAGGTGTGCATTTCTGTCAGGGCATGGCTATAGAGCACTTTCAAGGGGCCAATCACAAGACAATTGTAACTCCTGTCTGTAAGCATAGTTAAAACTATGTTAATGGTACAGGCTGAGGTTTTTATCTCTTTCCATTTTTCCTCTTCCCAGGTATTTATAAGGCCTGGGATTGCTTTAGTATGTCATTTTAATATATATTTGCAAGAAAATTACTGACTAGTATAAATCCACCTCTGTTGCAGAAGACTGTGGAAAATATAAGATGGTATAAAATATCCGTTTAATTTTCAACTCAGAGTCCCTCTTGCATCTGACATTGTTCATGAATACAAGAGTGAAACAAGATACTATTTTACATATATATATATATATGTATACTCTAAACAGTACTGCTCTATATTCAAATACCCACATAAGCTTAGCAGCTGATCAAGCTAGTTTCTACAGCAAAGAGCACACAAGGGAGCAATGTCGTATGCAGCCAACTTTGACTACTTAATCCAAAAGAGCAGGTAGCCATTTACAGCTGGGATGGCAGGGAATGGCCTTTGGAGCCTAGAGAAAGACTCTAATGTGCAATGCTTGAGCAATAGTAACACATTTTAATTGTAGTGCTACTACAGGAGTAAGAATCCTGTTCCTCCCAACTTATATGGGAGAAACTGAGGCACAGAAATACTGTGTCCATTTTTTTTTTTAAGTAACATAAGAGCAGCAATACTGAACATCTGAAATCCACAAGAAGTAGTGCTGCCTAAAGTCAGCAGAAAGAGCAGGAGTTGCCCAAACAATCAATAGGAAATGCAGAGGGCAGAACTTAGGATGCATCACTGTCACTTTCCACATCTTAGGCAAGTTATTCCAGCGCAACTGGAGTCAACTTCCTCTACCTGGGATTCACAGCTTAAAACCCTGCTTACATTCTGACATAGGGTCCTATTTTACCTTTCCTGTTAAACATATTTTTTTTCATTCTTGCAGCTGACAATTGACATTCATTTTGCCAAAAAAGAAAAGAAAAGAGAAGAAAAAAAGAAAGCAAGACCCTAGGGCCCATATGCCTTCCAGTTCATAAAGTGTCCTTGGAATCAGACTAGAAAACTACTCCCTCCAACCACTCTTTTTCGGAATGAATCATGATTTCTTTTTTGGAGAGTAAAACAGCTTCAAACCAACAGGTAGAGAATCCCTCTGTAGCTTGCCCTCTGGTGGAAATATTTCTGTGGAAGATGTGAGTTTGAATCCCTACAGTCAAGGGAAGGAGTTGGAACGGTCTCCCACCCACCTTGGATCAGGATTTAACTGTTGTGATATGGTATAAAAGGGGTGGGGAAGCAGGAATACTTCTTCCTAGAGTGTTTCAAAACAGTGTGGTATCTACCTTTGCCTTTTTTGTGCTCTGAGAATACCTTTCAGATCAAGCTACTCTGGGGACATATGTGCAAGAACTCCTAGTTTATGGATCCCAAATGGGCTTATGCATGAGGTAGCATGCCAAGCTGCTCAGCCTTGTCAAGAAAGAGTGCTTCTGGGAATTGGAGAAGCAGTTCTCTTGGTACCTGGGGAACTTTACTGTCAAATGCTGAGGTACCTACAGAATTTAGATACTGTCAGAACTGGGTGGCAGCTGAGTAGATTTAATCAGAATTGCAGTTGTAGACTTAGGTGCCTGAATTCTACCTAGGCCTCACTTAGATCTGACCTTAGGCAACCCAAGGTTGCCTAAGGTCAGATACATAGTCTGTGACAAAACAGAATATTTTCTGGGTCTCCTCAGTCCTAGATAAGTATTCAAACCCTTGAGTTAGCCTTCTTTTTCTTGCAGGTATCGCGTCTCTATAACATGAATTGTTATTACACATAGCTGCATGCATTTATAAATAAGATGTTCTTCTTTCAAAGAGAAAATAAAATATTTACTTATTCTTTTAATTTTCTGCAATCAAGATGAGTCCAAAGCATAATCACATGTTCAAACTTCTCCTCCCTGAATGTTATGAGGCAGGAGGGTTTAATATAAGAAGAAATCCATATCTGAAACATGTCAGGCTTGGTTTGGTTTTAAAAGACAAAATCTCCAAAACCATCACAGTTTTGTCTAGCATCATCTATACCAAAGAAATTCTTATAAGAGGCAGCCAAAATTTGTAAATATGTCTTACAGTCCTTCATTCACACATTTCTTGATATATTGGGCTTTAAAGATTACTTAGAAAGTACCTTTTTGTTTGATTTTTTTATTGAGATTATCAGATTTTATTTATGTAAAACAGTATCTTGTTTCACTCTTGTATTCATGAACAATTCCAGATGCAAGGGAGACTCTGAGTTGAAAAATAAAAGGATATTTTACACCATCTTATATTTTCCACAGTCTTCTGCAACAGAGGTGGATTTATACTAGCCAGTAATTTTCCTGCAAAGCATCTTGATCCAGGCCCCTGGCTTTATTGTGTTGCTAGCATAATTAGGCTTTTGTTCTAGTGAAATATAATCCCCCAATTTTGGCATCATATAAACTCTTCCATTATGGTGTTATCAAGGGCAAAGTGGCTGTCCAATTAGCCACTGTTTGTATTACTGTATGGCCTAGAGGCTGCTAGGAGACATAGGGCTTCACAAAGGTGCCAGACCGGAATCCAGGACACTGAGGGCTTAAATGTCCTTAAATGTGCTTCAGGGTATAGACAGTAGCAAATGATACTAATATAAGCTGCTAAAACCTAATTGTTATGTCTTCATGAGACATTACTTATACAAATGTAGCAAAACCCTTGCAACTTTCATTTTGTTTCATTCAGGCTGTAAATAGACATCTCATTTGAGATGCTCCGGTTGTCCCAGGATTTGACCCACATCAACACAAGAGTAGCACCACCCCTTCCAGCTACATTGCTGCTCCTCTGCCAGTAGGCAGTCAGAGAGGATAAAAAGAGACAACTGGCTTAATTCAGATTTGAGCATTTTATCTCTCAGCAAATCCCCAGACCTTACACATGGACAAGCCCATCATTCCATGTTAAGTACTTTTGAATTATCTGAGTGAACACTTTGCCGCAGAACAATCATGCTTAATTTTAGTTAATTGCCATTTAAGCCTCATGTAAAGACTGGACACATCTACATGAGATATGTACTGAGGAGATGCCTAATTTGTTCCACAGTAAAGAATCACCATCTAAACGAGTGATGCTATTAGGCTGGAGTAAACTAATTAACCAATTAATTCCACTCTAGGATAGTACTGCACAACACAAGCACTATTTGCATAGGCGGCGAAAGGCTGGGGCTAACAGGGCTTAGCCCCTGCAAATGCAGAGCAGTGGAGGCAGTGCAGAGGACTGCAGGGCAGCCCAGCCATGGGCTCTGGGTGGCTGCAGTGGGAGGGGAGGAGTGTGCATAAACTCAAACATGCAGCCACAATGTGCACACAGCCAGGATTGCAGCCCAGCAGCTGTGGAGCACTGCCAATCACAGCAGGCAAGTCTGTGAAGGGGAAGGGGGATTGAGGGGACCAGATTGAGGCCCCCACAGTGAGGGAGGGAGTGAGGCAGAGGCAGGGGCTGGGGTGAATGGGGCTCCAGGGCGGGTTGTGAGATGGTCAGAGCCTGGGCGGCTCATCCAGGGACCCTGCGGGGGTCCCACCACTGCACACACCCTGGGAGAGGCACAGGGGCATGTGCCCCCTGATTTGTGCGCAGAGCAGAGACAGGCTGCTGCTGTGGGCTGGGGCCCTCTGGTCTGCTGCTGCTGCTGCCTCAGGAGCTCTGTGACACCATGTGCCTGCTGCCACCAGCCAGGCAGGGGACATGGCACAGCCTGGCAGCAGTAGGTACATGTCATCACACAGCTCCTGAGGCAGTGGCAGCAGAGAACAGAGCCCAGCCCCCAGCAGCAGCCCTCCTGCACCCCACACACAGATCCAGGGGGCACATGCCCCCCCATGCCTCCCCTGGGGTGTGTGCAGAGAAGGGAGCCCTCCCACACCCGTGGACAAGCCACCCAGCCTGCAACCATTCCACAACCTGACCCAGGGCCCCATTCACCCCAGCCCCTGCCCCTATCCCAATCCCTCCCTCATTGTGGGGGCCTCAATCTGATCCCCCCCACCCCTTCTCCTCCAGAGATTACCTGCTGAGTGGCATGTGAGTGTGCACGTGCATGTGCGCTCAGCGCCTCCCCAATAATATTTTCTCCCTCCACCTATGACTATGTGCAATGCATGTGTAGATGGTGACTTGGGCTGGCCAGGACACAAGGACTGCCTGCTGACTAGCCCCACACTGTGGCATCATCATGCCCCAGTGAGCCCCCTCCACAGCATGTTGAGCTAGTGAGGAGCAGCTGCAGGCAGCCAAGCTTACCCCCTGGGCCTCCTGCCAATCAGGGCTGCACTGCCCCTGCTCAGTGTGCTGTGGTCCCAGGAACACATGTAAATGCTGGACCCAGGAACAACAAACTTCAGTGCAAACTACACTGGAATGTATTGCATCATATTATTATTATGTATAGATATGCCCACTGTGTGGCATCTGTTCTCATGGGATCCCTAACCTGAGACAGTCAGCTCTGTATTAAATCAGTTGCCTGTTTTAACCTGACAGCAAAGAACCTGACAAGCTTGTCCCTGGAATGAATTACAATAATCTTACAGATGCACACTGGAACGTGTGTGGTGGCTGGTAGCAGGGTAATACTTCACAGGTACTTGAAAATGGCCAATGGATGTATAACTGTCTCATTCATTTGGGAACTGAGAGACCTGGATTTAATTCTCTCTTTAGTCTGAGAGGCTGCATCCACTTGAGAATGGACGTTTGGTTCCTCAGGGACAACTAGCAGTGGCATACCTGTGCTGCCACTAGTTGTCCCTGGGGAATACCTGGGTTATGTGCCCTCTGGCACCTGGCAAGTTACTCTGGGTAGGGCAGGGGAAGCTGCGGCCAGAACTGGGATGGCCCCAGCAACTTTGTCTGGGGTCCTGGGGGCCTCCTGGGGCTGCAGCAGTGGCAATCCTGCTGCTTGGAGCCAGGCCAGCAGCTGGAGCATGGCTCCAGCTGGCCAGGCTCTGGTTTTGAGCTGCACACACTGTTGCTGAATGTGCCACTCCACTTTTTTTTTGCAAGGGTTTTTTACCCTTGGATATCTAGGGGTCAACCCCCACCCCACCCTCCGTGTTGCTCCCTTGCAGTGCAGAGAATACCTAAAAGTGTGGTATGTGGTGCTGCAGAAGTGACTGTGGCACCACTTACCACATGGCCGCACTTGTCTAGACATGACCAGGGGGTACAAACCTGTATTTCCCATTTCCTAGGAAAGTGACCTAATCATCAGGCTATAACTAAGGCTGAAGTAATGGTACTTTCCATCTTTCCTTTTGAAGCTGTGCCACTGTGCAGAGAAGAATGTAAGATTAATTGGACTAAAGAGAGAACAAGAGCACAAAAGGAAACATAGCTCTTTAGACCTGTGGTCAGGAACTTTAATGGAAGAGGGAAGACCTTGGTTCTGGTCCCTGCCCCCTTAACTACTTCTATATGTCATCCACTGACTATTTAATTCAAAATACAGAAAAGGTCATGGGAGCAGGGCCCAGATTTAAATGATTTGCAGTTTCACAAAGGAAGTGTATGATAGATTTTGGAACTGTACCCAGATTTCCTAAGCCCCAAATGCCTGTCCTAACTATAACACCAGCCTTTTCTGGACATTACTTTTACAAATACTGTTTCTCCAATTTGAGACACAAGGAGAACATTGCCAGTAATTTATTTTCAAGTGCAGACTTTTCAGGTCAGCTAAACTGTTTACAGGTCTGTACATGTTTGGTATTGTGCATCGCAAAACAGCACTGAATTGTAACTAAAATTAAAAATAAATCCATATGTTTTGTTTTCTTTTGGAGGATATTGGAACTACTTGTAACAGGGTAGGTAGATGATGAGACAGTCTCTTTAAAATCATATCAACCTGATTCTCCTTCCATTTTAAGTCAGTTTCATGTGAGAGTGACTCCATTATTTTCATTGACTTTATGCCTGATTTACAGTGGTATAAGAGAATGGAAAAATCAGGCCCGTGTGTGCCTACTGCTTGTCATAAACAGCCAGATGCTGTGGACCACAGGGGAATTGAGTTCGAAAGCATCATGTTATTTTTATTGTAATACAAACAATGATCCTAAGATTAATATGATGGTACCAGATAACAAGCAGCCATGAATAATAAGAATGTATTCTAATATTCAAAATATCTCCCATTTTTCTTAATTTATCATTGTCTGAGTAACCCTAGTTTGCAACAAACCCCTATTTAGTGTACTCAAATTCTCAATAAACAGTAATGGCCACAACATTATAAATTGTTTACAGTATGTACAGCCTCACTTGCAGAGCCCCTAAGGACCATGAACAAATACTCACAGTATGCAAGAACTGTAAATCATCACTTTAGAGGAACTACACATGAGGCAGTCTGGCCAAAAGCACCAGGCACTTTAATTATGTGTTTATTTATTTATTAAAGGAAGTAGTTTCTTGAGAATTTAGCCAGCTCTCTCAGAGAATCCCCAGGGAACAACTTATACTAAAGATAGAGCGCCAAATTCATTCCTTGTAGAACTACATTAAAATAAATGGGATAAAGTCAGACCACTGGGTCCAGTCCTGATCAATTGTACCAGTATAAATATGAAACAGCTCCACTAACTTCATACCAATACTGGGCATATTATGTTGGCTTGGTTAACATACTGCATTTACACCTCAAGTTCTACTAACCCAGTGCTACCAAACTCTCATAGTAAATATCCTATGGCTAGAAGTTAGGGTAGGTAAGGTGATTCTGGCCTTTTTGTGAGTCCATCAGGCATACTGAAGACTATGGGTCAAGAGTGAGTGCAAAGAATTCAGAATCCAGAGTGGCTTCAGTGATACATTTCTAAATTGTGACTATCTCTGCTGATTCAGGTGAGCAGAATACAGGTAGGGCATATTCAAGGCCGCAGCTATGAGGGCAAGACCACTGTGAGGACAAACCCTTCTTACTTCCTCCCACAATCAATTCAGCTGTAAATGTATGCCTAGTTATTCAATCTGGGCATATAGCCGTGCCTAAATAAGTTGCTAGCAGCACCATCATCCCCTTGTATACTGGTATGGTTAGAGACTGATGTATCTTTATCTTTCTGGCCTGAGGGACCAGCTATCCTTGGGTGGACCATGCTTAACAGAAAAAGTTTGCAAAAACCAAACTCTCAATGCAAATTAGTAGTAGTAATAGCAGCAGTAGTGTTATTATTGTCATTATTATTATTATACAACAACCCCCATTATGATCAAACTCCATGTAAGTCAAAGCATTTGAAAAAAGGGTTACATTATAAGACCCAGAGTCTAATCTTCCCTTGGAGAACAGAGTGAAATCAAACAGACTACTTGTGGAATAAAGTCTTCTCACCAAAAGCAAAAACAACCCTGAATTACCAAATTCACTTAAGCTTGAATAATGAAACTGTAGTAAGATAGAATATAGTTAAAAAGTAACACATTCATTTTAAATACATTCTAGACCAAGAAATGGAAAAGGACATGATAAAGAGTAAGGACATGATAAAGAGTAAGTAAATTTACAGCTGCTGATTGATCCATTTTCTTGCTCCAGTACCACAAAAATCAGTCACATTATCTCCACAGAAGTTGCTAAAGATAATACAGTGTTAAGCAAGATGCATGCAGTATATGTTGCTAAAAATTCCCAGGTCTCAACATGACAAGCAAAATAAAAAAAGAGAACAAGGCAAAAAAATCACTTTAAACTTACATTAATCATTTTAGAAGCACGCCATGGACTTTTCTGCTCTTTCTCAAATGGAAGAATACTGAGTGTGGAGGTTGCTGTTGAAGCCTCCTTCCCTGTGCAGAGGGCCTGAAGCAAGACTAGGGGAGCTTCAGCACACAATGCACAAATGGAGGAGGAAAACAAAGTTTAAATGTGTTGTATGAGACAGGTGGATATAGTCATCGAATACAGAGACAAACAAAGAGAGCGAGATGTCAGCACTGTCACTTTTCAGCCTGACAAGCTAACAGAGATGCACAGAAATGCAGAGAATTTGGACTGGCAATTTTACTTGCAGTCATTGCTCACATCTGTTTGTGCAAAACAATTTTAATGATACAGCCCACTGGGGTAAATCTGGAGCTGTTTCTTCCATTTCAGTGGAGCTATTACAGGTTTCTATCATATAACTGAGGCTAGGTACAGCTATTATGCTTATTGTGCAATAAGCATGCAGAAAACACTCTACAGCCATAACCAAACAGACATTCATAGCACACAGAGTGCTCTAAAAATGGCAGATCCCATTCTAAGTTAACCCTAGATGGATGTGATATCAGACTTAAGCACCTTAAGTTAGAGAGCTTTTATCAAAGGTCTGTACCCATTGCAATTCAAGGTAGGTCACATTCTGCCAGGATCCCAGGAGCCCTTTGCTTGGTGGACTGCTAGCGTCAGGTGGTCCTTATCTGCTCTGGGTGAGTACTGGCAAAGCCATGCTCCTGGGCTGTCACACAGAGGAGATAGAAATGGCTCTTCATCCTCTCTATATGTCTGAGTGTGTGTGTGTGTTGTGGGGGGAGGTTTGAGTACCCTGGCCATGCAGGCCTCCCCCAACTTGCTGGCTTGGGTTTTGGAAGAAGCTGGGCTGGGTCTGCATGGCAAGGAGCTCTGCTGCCCCACCCAGCCACCCACCTGCAGTTCCTGATGCAGTGAAAAGCTGTGCACAGTTGCAAGCTGCAGCCATCAGGAGGTTGGGTTGGAGAGAGGGGAATAGCCCCCCACCAAGCTACAGGTTGGGATGAGGGAGGAAAGCCCCCTTCAGCTTGATAGCTCAGGTCTTGAGGGGGGCAGGGGCCAGGCCCATGTGACAAGAGGACTTTGTTCCTCCTCCCAGCCTCTTGAAAGCTGCACTTCAGAGACGCACATAGCTTTTCACTGCACTGGGAACTGGGGGTGGGTTGGAAAGGGAAGGGAGCCTCCTTGCCAAGCTGAACTGGATGAGCTCTCCCAAGACATGAGCCAGCAAGCTGTGGGGGCACACAACAAGGGGACTCCCTTTCCACATCCCCTTCCCCTAGTTCCTGGTGCAGTATAGTGTCACATGTGCCTCGGAGCTGCAGCCAACAGGAGGCTGGGGTAGGCGGGGGGACAGATCCTCCTTACCACATGGACCCAAGCCAGCAATTTGGGGGGGACACACCTGGCAGGGGAGTTTTATCCGTCCTCCCAGTCAATTCTCTCTGCAGTGAAAAGCCAGGCAGCTCTGAGTTGCAGGTGTCAGGAGGCTGGGACAGCTGTGGGGGAATAGAGCCCCTCTGCCATGCTTATCTGGCCTGCTTTTCCCTCCCCCCCTACCCAGGACCTGAGGCAACAAATTGAGGGTGCTG
>NW_005842260.1:875302-879006 GCF_000455745.1 Alligator sinensis | reverse complement strand
CCCCGGGGGCAGGAGAAAAGAGAGGGGGGGGGGGGGGGGGGGGGGGGGGGGGGCTCTATTCCCCTTCCTCAGCCCCCAACCACCAGTACTGACAGTAGCCAGCTTGTGGGGAGCGGTCTGTGGCTAAGGACAGGGTCATGCTGGCCAATGTGGGGTGGCTGGCTGCTTGGCTAGCTTTGGCTGGGCTTGGTATTCCCCACTAGCCTACTGGGAGGCATGCAGGCACCCCTAGCCTGCTGGCCTAAGCCAGTACTGGCAGGCTTTGAGCTTCCCCCCCACCCCCAACCAGCAAACAGCTGCTCTGTTTTCTCCTGACCTAATCTAGGGCACTTTGAGTAAAGCATGATATTTAGAGTGCTTCCAGCTTGGGCTTTTTGAACATGGGTACTTAGCCTGAGTGCCTAATTTGTCTCATAATTAGAAAAAGAGTTTAGAAATTTCTGCTGCAGGTGGATTGTCTGTGAGTCTTCTATCAATCTCTCCCCTTCCCCTAGAAAAACAGGTAGGACAGAATGGCAGATGGCCCAGTGAGCTTTCTGCCCACTATGTTGTTTGTGTGGCACCACTATTTGGGTGACTTTCCTGCATGGCTGTGGTAGCAGAGGTGCTAGTGCAGCAGTGGGAAAGGGGGGAGCATGGGCTGGTGACAGTGAGGGGCTCAGGCAGAGGGTTTTGTGCTATTTGCATAGCAGTTGTGGGATGGGTGAACACTGGCTTAGTGGCATATTCAAGGGGGCTTACACAATGAGGGTTGATTGCCCTTCTTGTTCAATAATGAAGCGGAGGGGATCTGCCACATAGTGGGGGTAGCAGGGAGATCCATATTGCTTGTGTGGTGGGGGGCACTGCATACAACAGAGGTCACAGAGAGACTACAGCCCTGCAGTATTCAGCCTGCACTGTGTGTGGCTGGAGCCCATGACCTCTGTTAAGTGTGTGGCCCCTGGCCTCTCTGAAGTTTGGCAGCCCTGGTATCAAAAAAACCACTGAGGTTTGAACATAAGCTTCTGAACAGGAACAAGGTACCTATAAACTTTGAAACCATGGCACTACTTGGCCCTTCACAAGGGAAAGAAAAAATAATCTGTAGTTTAACAATGAAACTTGTGCCATCACTTGACTTTCTGTGTGAACTTTTCTGATTTGTAATCATCAAAAAATAAGTCAGTACCAAGAGCTTTCAATTTAACTGAAAGAGAAATAAAGGGTAAGGACAAACCTGGAAATGTCTGACAAAATATATGTGTCATAAGTTCTAGCTTTGGAAGGAAAAAATAAATACTTATTTGTTAAAGTGCACCCAGTGTAGAACATCCTTGTCCTCCAAGAGGTAGTTTGAACAGCAAATTGATTGAATAAGAAAAGATAAATTATAGAAAAGTGCTTCTCCCATACAGGACAGATAGGACTCCAAGGCTCCAGTACTGTAAATAGGAAAGCATACTGATTGTTATTTTTAATGACTGGCACAAAGCAGGCAGATGGCTTTCAAAAGGTCTAAAATTATCTGCCTAATATTCCACTGTTCCTACAACATTTAACCAAGAGGCCCTTGAACCCTTTCTTGAAGGTCTGTGTTGTTATAGTAGCAACATTTTCCTGCAAAGCTACTTTAATGGAGCATTAATAACAATAAAATTCTCAGGTGGCAAGAAGCCACTGTAGTCTTCTTGAAGACTCCTGACATTTTATATGGGATATAGGAGCAGAAAGAGCCAACTGTATTTGTTGGCAGGTGTGGCATATTGGCTGGGTTGGTGGGAATAAATTGTTGTGCCCCTTTTCAAAAAGCTGCTTTCAATAGAGAGTAATATGTTACTGGTACCTGACTTCTTCCAGATAGAGAGGCTGCCATTACAAAAGCAATTATCTTGGCCACCAAAGAGTAGATATTCTGTATACCTCTCTCCCCTTGCTGTTACATAGTAATATAGCTAATGTAACTACTTCTTGAAATAGGTATCGTTTTCAGAGTTCTATCCTTTCTGTTACCTTACCAAGCATGCTGTAGCAAAAGGCAAGACACTGTCAACTATACTGAATGCTAAATTAACGGTATAATCTCCAGACCAATTTAAGAATGGAAAAGAAACTGTTAGTAAACAGAAAATGGTTCTTCTACTTAGTAAGTACCATGAATCCTAGCCATGCTTCAGTTACACTTGTTTTGTGGATACGTGCACAGACCCAGTGATATAGAGTGCTCTGCAAAAGGAAGTCTGTAATCATAAGTACAGAATAATTGGAATGTTGTAAAAAATACTATATTTATTTGAATATAAAATCAAGATTTTCCCCCTATCAGCATGGGGAAAACTTACACTTGCATATGATGAAACCTCATTAAATATACTGCCTATCATTAAACTGCTGCCAAAAGCAGCATATGCTTAGTAACAGAGACCAATGATGAAGTTAATTTAAATGCAACTAACACTGAGCATGACTATAAAACACATGGTCTATTTGAGGCAAACATGCTGAAGGGAACCTAGAACATGAATAGATTAGTGCAGTCCATCTGAATAAGATAGATGGTGGTGCCCATTGAGCACAATCTCCCTCAGCACTGACTCTTTTTCAAGTCATGCTGAGCCACTATGTTGTATATATATTTGACCTCCTCTTCACTCTTACAGCTAAGCTGCACCCTTCTTTCACATTTCTAATGATTCCTGTTTCTTCACCAGACTTAAATGTCAGAAACATTGCCAAATGGGGCCCCAAACAGTTCAGCCAGAATCCTTCTGCCACTTCCTCTCTTAACCTGTCACATATGACTAGTATGGCCCTGTTCTTCATAAGGTGAAGCCAGACCAGGTTGCACTGGGCCTCATCTGCATCTAAATTTTTGGAGGATCCCAGAACTCATGACAAGAACACCCTATTCTAGTCATGAGTGAGAAGCCAATTAGCACAAAGTTACTTTGTGGGGGGCACCTGGATTACACACACACACACACACACACACGCATACTGAGCAATGATGAGCTATGGGGTCACCATGGCTCGAAACACTGTTGACTCTGCTGGGGCCCGGCTCAATGAACTATATGGTAAATCATGAGCATTTTGGCTTTAGACTAATATCATGCAGTTTGTACTATATTAAGTAGATCCTAAAATGCTGCTCAACAGCGCGTTTATGGAGTACCTGTGTTAAAACTTGCAGCAGTTTCAAAAAAGGGAAAAATGCATCAATTTTGGATGAACAAGAGGCATATTTATTTCAAGGTCAGTGTTTTCAAAATTTCTTCTCACTTTCATGTGCTCAAAGAGAGCACGGTCTGACATTAAGGGGAAGGGGCTGCAAGGGGAAGAAGTTCTGGGGACAGAGAGCAAAGGAACAACTAACCCGCCAGATTTATGTTGGTGGTTGTACCAGTGGGAGGGGCACAAATTAAGGCAAACCTCCAATAATTAGATTCTATAGCTGGAAAAGTGTAACAAACGTATACATTTTCCATATGTAGATTCTAATTATAAGGAGGCTGTCTTATATTCAAGGTCATCTTATATTTGAGTAAATATAGTATGCCTGAGCTTCTGAACACAGAATGTGAAGTTACTGTCCTAGTGTTAAATAGTCTGAGTGTAAGAAGATTTCAGTTCACTTCAACCTGTTCATAAACTGTTTTTGTATGTTGACATTTGCACCCCTGGAGAATCGACACACTCCACTGAACTGATACTAGATACTGGTT
>NW_005842260.1:801176-875271 GCF_000455745.1 Alligator sinensis | reverse complement strand
GGCATTTTCAATCCTGCCTGAATCTTCTTACCTACAATGTTCGCAGAGAGCAAAGTTTATAAAACCTTATCTGGTGCTATGTAACTTATTTGAAGACAGCAATCCTTGTGCTTTGATGTCTTTTACTGCCTCCATACAACAGTGACACAGGTTACTTCTATAGCTACAGAATTCCATGCTGTGAAGTCTGACACTCTTAATGTTGAAATGGTCCTTTTTACTGATTTAATTTTACCAATTGTTTATGTCACTAATCTTGAGAGGCTACTCCCTACTATAAAATTATTTAGATGTTATTAGAGTAGTAAAAAACAGACCAATACAGGTTGAAGAAATCCTAAGAACTGTGCCGAAGAATAATATTTCTATATATAGATACTCCTCACTGAACATCATAGTTATGTTCTTGAAAAATGTGACTTTAAGCGAAAGGATGTTAATCGAATCTAATTACATCACTGCAGTTACCTACTAGCAGGTGGCGGCCAAACAATGTTATAACTGAACATTGTGTGACATTAAATGAGTATATATGAGTATATTCTCTAACAGATCAGCGATGTAATAATGAAGCAACGTTAACCATTAACTGGGATGACATTAAGTGAGGAGTACCTATACCACTTTAGATAGATAAAGCTTTCATACATATGTATAATTTCAGAAAGGGACATAACCTTTGACCAGAAAAAAAGGTAGATGTCACACATGCACTTAAAGAACCATAGATGGCTACTTGGCATTATCTGGTTAGACTTAATTCATGGCCTGCCACATTTATTCAAAATGAGAAAATCATAGATCCCTATGTACCCTTAGACATTATTAAATATTTAGGCAAAAATAATGTTCAGTTCAGAGTTGTGTAGGCAACTTACAGCTCATTCAAAACCTAGCGCTTAATGTGTTATATCAGGGGAGCTAAACCTCTGGCCTACAAGCCAGATGCTGCCCATGGAGCAATGGCATCCAGCTTTCAGGGCTCCCCATGGTTCAGGAAATTTGGCAGTGGGGGAGCAGTGACCAGTAATACTGTCACACCTTCCCTTGCTCCCAAATTCTCAAGCCTTGTTTGGTGGGTTGGAGTCAGGCTGTACCCCATCCCACCACATGGCCAGATTTGGACTGAGCCATGTCCCATCCCAGCTGGCTAGGAGCTGGGCTAGGATAAGAATTGGGCTAATGAACAGCTGGATAGGAGTTGGGCTATACCTCCTTCCCCTGAACAGCTGGTTTGGGGCTGGGTCATGGCTCCTCCCACCAACAAGAGCAGGCTGGGGCTGCAGCACCATGTGCGGCCAGGCTGGGTCGAGCCCCCTTTGCACACACAGCTGAATTGAACTAATCCTAACCCATTCTGCACAGTTAAATGGGACCCTGCTATGCTTGCCCTGGGCATGGATGAGGGCCACTGGCCAGATCCAACCCCCACAGATGGATGGGGCACTACCCACCTAGTCCACTGGGGAAAAAAGGTTGAACACCACTGTTCTAGATGATATTTTTGCTTAATCAGCTGCTCATACGTTTTTTTTTCTTCCCTGCATCATGAATTTATATTACAGCAGTGGGGAGAAATAGTTTTGGAGAGTCTTTTCACTTCAGAAGCCAGATAGTAGGTTTCTGCCCACCTACAAATAAAGAAAAGCAAGTGCTCACATCCCCAATAGATTTGTTGTATCCATTTGTGTAGTCACAGTCTCCAGGGTTGAGCTACTTCAGCTCTTGCACAACTAGTGAAGACACCTAAAAGAACAGTTGTGAGGGTGGAAAATGAGGTTTAATGCATGGAGTACTACACGGACTTTGGAAACAAAGGACTGATGCTAATGTTCTTGTGATATTCAAGGCAAAAATTTTCTTGCCACCTACAACAATTTCTTTGTGGAATGAAATTTTGCCAAGTTTCCACAGCCTTATCATCTGAAAAGAAGCTGCCTGAGCCAGAGATTGCAGTATATAACAAAGGAATTTAAATACATCTACATGATTTCTTAATGCATTTGTGTTTTGTTTGCTGTGTTGTTTTAATATAGGGAAATTTTATTTTGAGTAAATCAAACTGTTTTTCTTTTGACATCTGGAAACAGTTTAATATGCTCAGAGTCTAATAGTTTTACAATGTAATTAATCATCTCTGCTAAGAGTATGAATAGTATACAGAGAATAAGGCTAGAACTTTAGCTAGATGGTAGTAGAGCAGTAGTTCTCAAACCCTGGTCTGTGAACCACAGGGGTCCACAAAGCCATTGTAAGGAGTCACTAGATTGCACTGGTCCGTGCACAAAGGGACCTATACTTTAGGTTCACATGATGCACCTGCAAAATCTTCCTCCATGTGATCCAATGGGCTAAATGAGTTCCTTGGCATGTGACAGACAGTAGGTTAACAGAGCCAGTTAGAAAGAAGGGAAATCCATTAATAATCATTTTACCTTCTTCACAATCTCAATGTCCAAATTCCTGTTTGAAACAGGCCCTCCTGAATGAGCTCAGAACACCCAAAGCCACAGGATTCTGCTTGTTTTATAACCAAACAAAACATACCATAACAACAAGAGCAGCAGCTTTCCTAATTTCAGCTCCTGGCCCTAATGTTTAACTTGCTTGTAACAGCCTGTGGTCTGAACAATCAGATCCAGGAGATGGGAGGGAAGGGTATTAATAAAAGCCAATGTTTATGTAAAATGCAAGCGAAGGGTTTTTGTTGTTGTGCTTTTTCAGTAGGGCAAATGAAGAAAGACAGGGATACCAAAGGAAAATAATGTTCTTGATCTTCTTCCAGAGAAAAATCTTACTTAGATTATTTTAAACATATTGGAATTCTCCTTCTGCTGTACTGAATGAATGCCAGACTACACAAGATACTCAGTACTTTTTGGGAGCTTTACTTAAAGCAAATGGGAGCTGAGGGTACCTAGCAAATAACCACACAGGCCCAGCATCTGGAAAACAAAAGGAGTTCACTGCACTGTCTGTGATATAGCACTGGAGCCTCATAAAAGGTAGTGGCTTGATGACTCTAGGGATTCTCAGTGGTACTTTATAACATATGCTGGGAGGGGGCAGATTATTGCAGAGACTAGCATTTTTTTTTTAACTTTCCATCTCTATCCACACTGAAATATAGGAAATACATAGTCCACCTGATTCTCATCTTACATTGTTGTAAAAAGAAAAAAATAACAACTCTTTAAATCTATAGTGTTCCAATGGGATAAAATCAGAGCATACAAAAGGAGAATCAGACCCATTTTCTGTGTCTCCCAGACACATTCGCTGTGTTTAAATGCTTGCCTGCTGAGGGTTACTAAGCAACACAAATCTCACAAATGCTTGCCTGCTGAGGGTTACTAAGCAAAAAAAATCTCCCCCAGCCCCACCTCTAGTTCTTCCTCAACAGGTGTTAACAATTTTCTTTTCTCTGCTACTATCCAGCAGCTTTTATGTTCAAACCAGAAATAGAAGTTAAGAGCAAAATAGATAAATAAATAAATAAATGCAAATGATAATATCTTCCCCCAATATTTCTCACAACCAGGTAAAAACGGTTGGTCTTTGGGAGCACATCCCGATGAGTGCGTATGTGCAGGTGCGTGTGTTTTCTATAGGACAAAGAGCAGTGGCCCATATCTCCCAGTGTTAAAAAGAAAAGCCCCACTGCTAATTGGCAGTGTGGTAAATGGGTACGTGTGTGTGCTTATCATAACATGCCCTGGGATTCCTGCCCAGTAAATATACAACTTTATCCTATAAGGTATAGCACAACACCTTTCCAGACTTCAGGAAGGAGATTAACAGTTTCTCCAATTCGTTAACGTATGGGGGGTGGAGGTGGGCACAGCCTATTATCTGTGCCCAACGGTGCTAAAGATATGGCCCTCAGGCTGAATCAGGTCTCTGGATCACTAGTGCTGCCCCTAGGTCAACTGATAGAGTGGGTACATCTTCACAATCAATTAGCTCATCAGCCCAGGGCCACAGCAGTTTGAGCTGGGCCAGAGCAGCCCCAGGCTGGCAGGGGCAATGGGGGATTAGCCCTGACTTCTGGGTGGTGATGGAGGGTGACAGAGGGGATGGCTGGGGCACGAGGGTACTACAGTGTGGGGCTAGGTGGTAGGCAGCCTCCACACTGTAGTACCCGCATGCCCCCGCCAACCCCATCACTGTCCACATGTGGATTTCAACAAAGTAAATTATTCCACTGTAGGATAGTACTATCCCCAATTAATTAATTTAATGCACTCTAATCAGGAGGCACTACTTCACTGTCAGGGTGGCTAGGATCTGGAACCAACTTCCAAGAGAAATGGTGCTGGCTCCTACCCTGGGGGTCTTTAAGAGGAGGCTAGATGCTAGACCTTGCTGGGGTTGTTTGACCCCCAGTACTCTTTCCTGCCATGGCAGGGAGTCGGACTTGATGATCCCTTCCAACCCTACAAACTATGAAACTATGAACTATGAAACAATAGTATGGGTGCATGTGTAGACAGTGATGCATTATTTTGGAGCTAATTAGTCAACTCTGCCGTGAAGCACACATGTAGATGCACCCCGTATCTGCCAGATGGGCACTGCACCCAGGTTCTGGAAATAGGCTGCACACAGTGTCTGCTCCGGCCAGTCTGGGACACATACTGCACATGGTGCCCACTCCAGCCTGTTAAGGACGTGGATTGCCCACTCCAGCCAATCTGAGATCAGCTGGGGTGCATGCCTCAGTCTGCATGTGATGCCCGCCCCAGCCAGTTCAGGATTTGCACTGTATTCGCAACCTGCGCCAGCCAGTCTGGGGCAGACACCGATATGCAGCATAGATCCCAGACTAAACAGAGCAGGTGCCGCTTACAGCATAATCCCAGATCACTGTGAGTGCTGAATCTGGCATGTGTGGGCAGAGAGGGGGTGCATCTGCAGGCCTGATCCGGTCTGTGGAGGGTGGTGCTGCACCATGTATCTGTCTCACAGGCCCAGATATGTTTGAAACCCCTGTCTTAACCAAAGTTCACTAAAGCAATAGTAACCTTAAATTTGATGAGAAGATTCTCTGAGTAAATCTTCAGTAAAGAATGCAGGGTTCAGCCTATAGAATAACATAGAGAGACAGAGACTGAAGGAGAATAACTAATTCATTATTGTTACTTTTAGGTTGGTATAACTCCAGTGTCATTATGCCATTGTAAGACAGTGGTAAAGTAGACCAAGAATTCAATGCTGATTCTGAATTTCAAACATTTCTAAATTTGGATGTGGTGTGTGATTCAGTCATATACAAATAGATTTGTAAAATTCAGATCCAAGTTTGGAAACCATACCATAGTTTGGGTTTATTTTGCTGTGGGCTTTGATTTGGGCTCATTCCTAATAGAAGACAATAAATATTCATTCAGACTTTCTCTCTTCTGGACCCCATAGGGAGCCTTAAAATGGTGTCCTTTACATAAAAAGGGGAATGGATCTGCAGGATGAAAACATGAAGGTGCTGCCACAAAATGATACAGGATCAAAAAGGCAATCCAACTAGGAAGCTGGCAGATGATGCAACAATGTAGTGTGTCAGACAAGCATATATGACTTTAAAAGGCACTCAGAATGAAAAGAAAAATATTGGAAATTTGCTTGTGTTTTTGGCACCTGTGTGATTCCTGTGGGGCTCCAAATGGAGCCTCTCATTGTTTTGCTCTAATCCATCTTGGGGCTGCCAGAGGTGCAAGTTACAAACCACAGCTTACATGCTGTGCTAGAGAATGACAGAGCTCAATAAAAACAATTATTTCAAAGCTTACATCTCATCTATTATTAAACCTGTGAAAAGAGTTTTAATTTCCTGTGCAATTATACAATGCAATGTCATACTATGGGAGGGGAGAGGGAGTAGGAGATTAATTGCTTTTGATCAAAAACAAATGTTTTTATTTTATGTTTTGGACCCCCATGTAACTCAGAAGTTAATCTGAAACCGGTGCACTTCTCATTACTCAGAATTAGCAAGTACTATTCCATTAGAACCATTTTTTCTCATAAAGAAGGAATGATAAAAAATTAATGTTTTGCAGCCTGAAGTGCCACAAGCAAACATTGTCTTTTTATCAGTTTATAGATATTTTGCAAATGTGGAATAGCAAAGGGTGATTAATGCATTTTGCAAGAGATTCATTAGATTATCTTGACTAATGCTTATGTCATGGGTGACACAAATCAGATTCGCTATTACTTTTATTTGTCTTCTGCTTACCAGTGATTATTAAACAATCCATAACAATGGCCAGTCACTTTCTTTCCTTTACGAATATGACATCAATTTATTGTTGGGGATAAACTCACAGAAAATGAATCTTTGGGGAGAAAAAAAGACAGTTCAAACTATTCCAGTGCTTCTCTGCATAGTGGCAGAATATAAAGCCCCAGTGGAGTTGGAATCTTGTCTGTGAGACAACAAAGAAAAAGATGATTCTGACATTTAGACCCTTCATAAGCAGCCAAAGCAGACTGGTACATCATTACTGAATTTAATTCTTTTAGTCTGCCCTCATGTTCCTGAAAACATCTGGAATATTCATTTCAGGGGAATTAATATTTCCACCATTTTACAGAGGGTACACATTGATACATTTCTCTCCACTCAGTAGACAGATGTATTATTCTTCAGACTAAATGCAAGACAAGGAAAATATTTAAAAGCATATTTACAGGAATTCTGGAAAGAATGATGATGCAAGGAAACAAGAACATCTGGCAAAAATTAAAATGCTTAAAAGTCTCAGACCAGGGATGCTGGTGTATTGGGTCAGGATTGAGGATAATTAGAAAGAGAGATAAGGTGCCTATCATCACATGAAAACAAAAATAAACACTGAAAACGAAAATTGAGAGGCCAGTTTAAACAATAATATTTTTGCTGTTAAAATGTCCCAAAAGGAAGGAACACAACATCTAAAATGTTGCAGTTATCTTGTATATAGATTGGAGAGATATAGAGAGAAACTGACAGGTTTTATTTCCAAATGCATCCTCAAAACCTGCTTGCCATGGTGCCCAAATTTTGCATGGAGAAAACTCAGATTTATGCATGAAAATTTAGCATACAAACACTGATAAATTTTCCTGCCCATGCACACAGATGATGTTTGTTCATACTAATTAGAATATATTTATATACAGAATTGTCAATATAATTTATGAATAATAGCAATTGTAGGTGCTAAAGGACCATTTTAGAACATTTTTCCAGTGTGTGGATAATTCAGTCAAGGACCAGAAACACCATCATCTGAGTGAAACAACCAAACAGAGCATAGATTCCTTGTTTGTAATCTGTTGATTTATCTCATGATTCATGTGTTGCATTGCACTGCATTATATGCAATTTTGTATTTTCTTGAAACCTAATCTTTAATCTGACTTTTTCTGGCTGGGTTTTAGAGAAGGCGCAAATTTAGCTTTCAGGAGAAAATATGGTGGAATAAATATTATCTCCATTTTAAGACTCCTTCCCACAGCTATTATTCCCACTTCCAAATCCCTTTATGTTGCCTGAGCAGTAGAAAGGGGCAGTGTTAACCAGAATCAGGTCTATCATCTTTTAGTGACTGAAATAATACTACTAATAATACTTCTTCTCCCTCTCTTCACCCAGGGAGATAGCGCTGCTTGGCAAGAGTAAATTGCATTCTATTTCTTCTCACATACTGTCACTCAAAGATTCTCAACCGGAGTGATATGGCATTTAGGGGTGCCAATAGAGGCTTTTAAGGGTGCCATGCAATGTTAGCACAGATAGGCGTGCAAATACCTACACATGATCATCACATCATGTATAGGTGTTTGCACAACTAACAGCGGGCTAGGATAGAAGGAGCAGTAAAAGATTCAGTCACTAAATGAAGATGATATGGTTGATTCTTATTAATAAATTCCATTTACACTGCTCAGGCAACCTAAAGGGACTTGAAAGGAGGAATGAGCCCATACCATGGAAATAATGAAGTTCACTCCAACTTTACTTCCCTTAAAAGCTTAATATTGCTTCTTCTCTAAAATCCATCCAGGAAAACTCAGATTAAAGATTAGGTGAAAAGAAAATACAAAATTGTATATAATGTGATATAGCACAAGATTCACAAGATAAACCCAGAGATTTCAAATATGAATCCATGATCTGTTCAGTTGTTTCATTCCATGAACTCAGTACACATAATCATCACATCATGTGTAGGTATATGCATCCCTAACAGTGCCAATATTGCATAGGACCCTTAAAAAGATCTCATGGCACCCCAAAGTGCGACAGTACCCTGTCTGAGAATCAGCAGGTTAAAGTATGTGAGAAGGAACAGAATGTTATTCACTCTTGCTAAGCTGTGCTGTGTCTCCCAAGGCTATGGGAGGGAGAAGAAATAGTACAACCTATTTCAGTCACTAAAAGAAGGTGACAACTTGATTCTCATTAACACTAGGCCCCTGTCCACCGATCAGGTAACATAAAGAGACTTAGAAGTGGAAGAAATGGCTGCAGAAGGGGCATTAAAGTGAAGATAATGGAATTTACTCCCACTAGTTTCCTCTAAAACTAAATATGGCACCATCTCCAAAATCCACCCAAAAAAGTTCATGGCTTCCAACCCATCCAGGAGAGCACAAACAACTGCAACCTCTCCCTCTGCCTGAAGAAGTTTGCTTGCACCTGAAAGCTTACAAAGAAAAAAATTTCCAACTATTTAGTTGGTCTAATACAAGATAGTATATTTACCTAAAGAACCTTGTCAGATTAAAGATTAGGTTTTAATAAAATACAAAATTTCCTATAATGCAACATAACTTCATGAAGAATACAGATCTTTTTTAAGATTATCTAAGCATCTGTAGTTTTTTCTTAGACTAATTGAAGTATGATTACTAACAGTTTGTTATTGTTGCAGCTGTTTGTAAAAATATTGCTAGCTTTTTCTAATATAAGCAATTACATTGAGATCTTTTTTTTTCCTGATCAAGGATAGTTATTATAGTCAGTGCTGGTAGAACACCTAGCCCTATAATGAAAAGAAAAAAAAAAGATGAGGGGATTATTCAATATACATATGACAATATAAAGGAGATGCAATGATCCAATTTGTGTATGGTACACTTAACAGCATGAAGGGGAGAGCTATACGTCTCCTTACACGTAAACACACCACATTGCAAAGTGTGTATAAAGTATCCTGAATATTTACACGAGTACATATGGTGCACTACAAGGCACTATCTTGCCCTGAGCTCATAGGGCTAACATTTATTAGTAAAGCAATACATGCTTTGCCTGAGCAGAGGCTGGAAATATCACAGGTCTGTAGTGTAGGATTTTTGTTGTTGATTAAATATCAAATTTAGAGGTCTACAATTGAAAATTGACACATTTTGACATAAAAAACAACAACAGAAAATATACTTGGAGGAATAAGACAAGCTAAAATAAGGGGGAAAGAAAAAGAGAGAAGGAAGAGGTGCAAAACTCTTTATCCCACCCCCCCTTCTGCATTTTTTCAGCTTTCTCTCCTGTCATCTCCTGCAAATTAGTATAATCATTTTCTTACTTTACAGCTTTATTCTGAAAATCTAGATCAGTGTGACATTAATATACATTACTATAACAATCTCATTACTTTGCATTAGTAATTAATACATAAAAGAACCTATATAAATAAAGCGCTCTGCTCGGAGTTACACTAAGTAGGATATTTTTACTGTCTGGTGTGTAGATTTTTTTATTTGCTCTTCTGCGCTTACCACACACCATGCATTATTCAATTATGAATTATTTTAATTGATTATATTGAATTTCATGTACAGTGTACAGGGTTTAGCCTCAGCTGTCATTAGTTATTCATTTCTTAAGCATCAGTGGAAGAAGCTATTTGAAATTAGTAGGGTATCTTATTGAATTATTAGTGCCGAGGGCTCTATCCAAGAAGGGGAAAAAAAAAAGTTTCATGCCTCTAGCCAGTGACATATTCAGCAATCATGTGGTAATGTTAACATCATGGGCAACCATTTGTTCATTGTTTACTGTAACTAACTGACAATATTATATTGTGCAGTCTTAAAGTTCAGAGGTCATGGTAGACACTTAACTGGTAGAACTCCTGAGATTTAGGATACAACTAGCTGACTGTATGTCACAGTATTAAATTGCAAAATCAGTTTATTGTTCAAGTCATGTTAGATATAGTGGTTGCCTTGCATTTATCACTCAGGCTTCCCACTATAAAGTTGGTGACAAGGATGAATTACTGTAGCGTTAAAAACCTTCTCACCCATCCCATACATAGTCTGAGTTGCACCTAGATAATCATCAATTCCAGGGCTTTAATAGATCCTTTTTTTGTCAGCACACTAGCCAGATTTTGTTACCCAGACAGTTGCTGACAAATAAAAAAGCCTCTTTTTCTCTGACTAAGCTAAGTGACATTTCAGTGGAGAGCTGTATGGTGGAGAGAATGATAAATGGATCTTTAATTGCATCCCTAGATTGTTGGTTGTCTTTAGGATTTTGCGTGGAGGAATTGGGGGGAAGGGTCCATAGTATAAAATGCAATCGGTTGCTATTGCAAATTGTTAGACTGACATAGTGGTGGGTACCAGGTAATGTTTTTTTCAAAGCTTCTAAGCATCTACTTCAAGATAAAATACAAAACCAGTAAGAGAAACCTGACCTAATTCAGGTACTGGAAGCAGCTGTGGTGCACTTGAAGTAATTTGTCCTGCTCAAAAGCAGGGGATATTAGCTTAGGCAGAGTGCTGTCCTAAGGCAGATATATTACTTCTGGTGTCTGAGCCAAGTATTCCACACAGAACTGCACTGTGCCATGCAGACATTAATTAATTCAGGGCCAGCTATAGAATATCACATAAGTGCCCAATATGCCGTATAGGTGGAATCTGGACACCTATGGCCAATCTACAAAAACCTTCACCAACTATCAGGCTTTCAGTCATTACTTACAGTTCTCCTACTGCCCATGTATAAGTCCTTTGCCACCTTGGCAAGGATGAGTGCCTTAACGTCCAGCTCACACCTCTGACTATGATACACAAATTAGACATCCTTTCACCTAATTTCCCTGAGGAGCCTAAATCTGGTAGACGTCCATGCTTAACAGACTGACATTCAGCAAAACACCAGGACAGCAACTGTCTTAATTAAAAATATGGCTGTTGGTGATACTGCCCTCCACCTTATATACATATTGCTGAATTCAGTACTGTCAGGTCTGGATCCCAAGTCCTCTAGGCAAGTGCTCTATTTGGGCCTATATATATATATATATATATATAGACATAGAGATATATAGATGGAATGGTTGTTCCTAAAGAACTCAATCCTCAAACAACAAGGGAAGTCCATCCCGTCCTGAAGGAAATGCAGTCAGAGGACAGGGAAGCCCCCTTGGTTCAACAGGGAACTTCTGGGTCTCCTGAAATAAAAAAAAGAGAAGCCTACATCAGATGGAAAACTGGAATCATCACCAAGGAGGACTACTCAGCACTAGCCCATACCTGTAGGAAATGGTCCAGAAAAGCCAAGGCAGCAACCAAGCTCAAGCTAGCCACAGGAATCAAGGATAACAAAAAATCATTCTTCAGATATGTGGGAAGTCAGAGGAAGACGAAAGCAATGTTGGCTCCCTGCGAGATCAAATGGGGCAGCTGATATCTGACACCCAAGAAAAGGCCAATCTCCTAAATTATTACTTTGCATCAGTTTTCCACCTTCCCAAGGGGGTCATGCTGTCAGACAGGACACAAAGCATCCAGGGCTAAGGAGATGGGCCCAGAATTGACATAGATCAAGTGAGAAAACACCTCGAGAGGCTTGACATTTATAAGTCCGTGGGCCCAGATGGATTGCACCCAAGAGTCTTAAAAGAGCTGGCAGACATCATAGCATGCTCTATGGCCAAGATATTTGAAAGCTCGTGGCACTTGTGTGATGTACCAGAAGACTGGAAAAGAGCCAATGTGATCCCAATCAAACAAGGGAGGAAAGAAGATCCAGGGAATTACAGACCTATCAGTCTGACACCCATCCCTGGAAAGATCTTGGAGAAAATTATCAAGGGATCCACCTGCAACATCCTAATGGAAGGCAACCTACTGAATGTCAGCCAGCATGGTTTTATTACTGGAAGGTCTTGCCTGACCAACCTCATCCCCTTCTTTGACCAGGTGATGCATTGCCTGGACAAAGGAGACGAGGTTGATGTAATTTTTCTGGATTTCAAGGCCTTTGACTTGGTATTCCATGATGTCCTCATGACCAATCTGGGGAACTGTGGCCTCAACCAACTCATGGTCCAATAGCTGGGGAACTAGCTCCAGGGTCAGACCCAAAGGGTACTAGTTGATAGGAACAAATCAACATGGTGCAAAATTTCCAGTGGAGTCCCCCAGGGCTGTGCTCAGGCCGGTACTCTTCAATATCTTCATTAATGACATGGATTCGGGCATCAGATGTGGATTTGCAAAGTTTGTGTACAACACTAAACTATGGGGGAAGACAGTCACGATGGAAGACAGGCTGGGGAAACAGGCTGACCTGGAAACACTTACAAAGTGAGTAGACCAAAGCCTGATGGCATTCAATGTTGAGAAATTCAAGGTACTCCACGTTGGGAGAAAAAAAAAAACAGCATTGTACTTACAGGCTCGGCAGTGCTACACTTGCTAGCACCGCAACCGAAAGAGACTTGGGGACCTTGATTGACCACAAGATGAACATGAGCCACCAATGCAATGCTGTGGCTGGCAAAGCAAACCAAACTCTGGCATGCATCCACCAATGTATCTCGAGCAAAACCAGGTATGCCATTCTCTGACTTTACTTGGCCTTAGTGAGGCCGCAGCTGGAGTACTGCATCCAGTTTTAGGGCCCCCACTTCAGGAGGGATGTGGATAAGCTCAAGAGAGTACAAAGGAGAGTTATGCATATGATCAAAGTCCAGGAGAGCAAACCTTATGAGAAGAGGCTGAGGGACATGAGACTCTTCAGTCTAGGAAAGAGAAGGCTCGTGGGGAGCCTTGGTGGCTGCCTATAAGTATATAAGGGGGTACATCAGGATCTGGGAGAACAGTTGTTCACCAGGGCTCCCCAAGACCTAACTAGGTCTAATGGCCACAACATCTAGAAGGCTGATTCAGACTCGATACAAGGAAAAACTTCTTTACAGTTCAAGTGTCCAAGGTCTGGAACAGACTCCCCCCAGAGGTAGAGCAAGCACCTACTCTGGACTCATTTAAAAGGCATTTGGATGTTTATGTTGCTGGGATCATTTGATCCCCACAGACAAGGGGATCTGTCCCGTGTCCCGTGCCTTTGGCACGGGGGCTGGACTCAATCTCACAAGGTCTCACAAGGTCCCTTCAGCCCCTAATGTCTATGACATCTATCTATCTCTCTATCTCTCTATCACTTTTCCATATATATTTTTCCATTGTTTTTTACAGTGGTCCAGCTTCAATAAGAGATACAAATGGTAACCTTCTTCTAGCTAAGGAGACTTGGATCCCAAGTGCTCTAGACAAGTGCTCTATTTGGGCCTATACACACACTTACATACACATATTATATATATGTATACATATTAGAGGTGTTCTGATACATCGGTCCGATATTGAATCAGCACTCATATAAAGAAAATTGCCTGTATTGGAAATCAGCCTGATATGGCTGAAAATTTGCCTGATAAATGGCCTGTGCATGTGCACAGCGCAGCACTTAGGCAGTGAGGAGCACAGCCAGGCAGCTTGACACAAGGCGTGCACCTGGTAAGTCTGGCGTGGTGGAAAGGGAGGAGGAAGTGGGAAGGGAAGGGTCCTGATGCTGGCAGATCAAGGACCCTGCAGTCAGGGAGGAGTGGAGCTGGAGATGGTGCTGGGGCAGAGGTTGGGGCAAGTTCTGCACAGTTAGGGTGGGGTGGGCATGGGACAGAGCTGTGGCTCATCTGGGGGGTGCAGGGAGGAGGGGTCAGCTCCCACTGCTGTGTGCCACCCATGTGGGAGTTGCTGGTCTAGCAACTCATCCAGTGCTCACCCACTCATCTGGCAGCTCCCGCTGCTGCTCCTGCTTCTAATCCAGGAGGGCCTGGGGGGATGTGCGCCCCAGATTTGTGCAGGGCTGGGCCTGTGCCAAGCCCTTCCCAGCAGGGCTGGGCTTGAGGTGGGCAGCAGTGGTGGCACTGGGACAGCGGGGATGAAAGGGCTGCAGCCACCCCAAAATTCATTACATCCCACCCCCATCCATCCAGTACCAGCAGCTCCCATACAAGTGGCATGCAACAGGAGGAGCTGCCCCCCTCCCTTCCCATGCTCCCCCAGATGAGCCACAGCTCTGTCCCATGCCCACCCCACCCTGGCTAGGCAGTGCTTGCCCCAGCCCCTGCCCCAGCCCCAGTCCCAGCCCCACCTCCACTCCTCTCCACCACAGGGGCCTTGATCTGCCCCCCATGCTCCTTCCTTTCTCCCTCCCCTTCCACCACACCAGGCTTACCAGCTGCACAAAGCTCTCCAATTTGCTGGGCTGGTATCAGAAATCACATTGGTATCGGCTGGTATGCCTCCTTAAAAATCGGCTATCAGTATCAGCCCCCAAAATCTCTGTCAGTGCACCCCTAATATATATGTACACATATGAACAGGCCCAAATAGAGCACTTGCCTAGAGCACTTGGGATCCACACCCCTTAGGAGAGCGTCACCATCTGTATATACCTGTTGAAGTTGGGCCACTGTGAAAAAAACCAAAACAAACAATGGAAAAGTAATGGAACTACAAAGAACAAACAAAAGGGAGCACTGTCCTGAACCTCATCTCACTGAAAGTAAAATGAGTTAGTCCTGTCTGTTGTTTGTATTCAGAGGAGTATAACACAAAAATCACTGTAACAGTTACTCTCTTACTGGTACTCTTGGGAGAGACTTAAGTACTGAATGGATATGGTGCCTCAAGTAATTCTGTTATGATAATAACCTCTGTAGAGAATGTTTCATTTGAAAGACCTCAAAGCCTTTTGCAAACTTATACACCCTTATATATCAAGGCAGTTCCTTCAGACCAGATCTAAGCAGCATTAAGGAAAATTGAACTGTGTTGCCCATATGTGTCTATATTCTGAAGGAATATGGAAAAATATATTTGTCCAAAAATATCTATCTTTTATAAACATTAAAATTCACAAAAGAAAAAATATTCTAAGCTATTTTAAAGAAATATGAAGCAGCAATTGAGAAATTTTAAACCCCTTTTGAAAACTTATGGATACATATAATTTCACCCTGATTTCAATTTTTGCAGAGAGTCTGTGGGTTCATCTACATGTGATGCTACATCTCTGTTGCAATGCATTATGGTGATGTAGCATCCACAGGTGTCTACACTCGACCAGCAGCTACTTCACTGTAGTGGTCCACTACCCTGTTATAGCATGCAGCTACAGCAAAGTAGCTGCTAAAAATAACCATGCACCAAAAGGAAATACTAAAACATGGCACAGTAACAACATCACCATAGAGCAACGTGTAGCTGCACCCTGTATGAACTACCCAAATGAAAATAATTAAAAAATGGATACTGAGCATTGTAAAGTTTGAGTGACTTCAGATTCAGTGTGTTGTTTAGCCCATCATACAGGAGCACAAAAGCTGTGAAATTTAGGAATGCAGGTTCAGAAGTTCACCAAATGGTCACAATGTTTATAATCATTCACACCCTTTTATATACATTTCTTATTTGTGCATGTTTGTGTTGATTATTTACATTGGGGGAAGGAGGATCACTTGCAATATGACCGAGAATGTCAAGTGGGCTTTAAAACATAGACAATGCATTTTTCAGGTCCAGTTACCAAGGTAATTTGTGGAGGACTGGAAGAAAGTTCAAGTTGTATTAGTACTTAGAGAAGGTAAACAGGAGGAGTGAAACATGATCCCAGGAACCAGGAAGGCCAAAATTTAACTGGCTTTAAGGTTCTTATGCAGAAAGCCCTTCACAAAGAGCAATCCAAAATGCCTCTATTCCCAGCAGCCAGAAATCTATTCAGGTGCCTGGATTCATTAAGCACCTCCATTTCTTTGAGAAAAAAATCCCTAAACATCTAAAGCAGACGTGGTTAATAAGCATATATTGTCCATATTTGGAAAAAAAGGAAGAAAGATTATCATGTTTCATTTCCATTACCACAAGAGACAAAGCAGTTTAACTACTCAAGTTATAGACTTTAAACAAAACACTAGGTATTAGGCCTGTGCAAATAAGGCACTATTCCATTTGAATTTGGATTCAGCCAATTCAGATGCCAACATTTTGATTTGGAGATTCAAATCACTTTTCTGATTTGATTCGGCTGAATCAGCTTCAGAAGATTCAGAGCCAATTCGAAGAGATTCGGAGATTCGGCTATAGAGTATAATGGGGAATCAATGACATATCTATAACTTTGTTGTTTTTTTGGCTGATTTAGATGATGGTAGCCTCTGCTGAGGGCATAAAGTCTGCCAAGTGTCAAGGTGATAGGTGCAGGGGTTTCTGGGAAACTACATCTCAAAATTCTGAAAGCAAAACTCATGTCACGTGTGTGTATTAAGTCACAGTGGGGTGAAAACTGCAGGGGTGGTAGCTCTTGTTGATGCCACAAAGCCTGCCAAGCATTAAGGAGATCGTTGTAGGGGTTTCTATGAAACTGCACCGTAAGCTGCTGACAAGCAAAACTCATGACATACGTGACAGTGTGTGTATGGTAAGGCACAGGGGGGTGAAAACTGCAGGCCTGCTAGGCCTTTCTGCAGGCACAAAGCCTGCCAGCTGTCAAGGAGATAGGTGCAGAGGAAGTCTGGGTTCTGGAGCCCTGAACCACTGGCTGCTAACAGGCAAAACTCATGACATGGGTGCTTGTTCAACTGTGTCTGTCCTGGGGCACAGGGGAGGAGGGAAAACTACTGCAGACCTGGCTGCTAGGCCCTTCTGTGGCCAGAAGGCCTGCCTGCTGTCAAGGAGATAGGTGAGAGGGAGTCTGGGTTCTGGACCCCTGCACCTCTAGCTACTAACAGGAAAAACTCGAGGCATGGGCGTTTGTGCAAGTGTGTCACTTAGGGTGGAAGGGGGTGAAAAAACTACTGAAGGCCTGCTAGGCCCTGCTGAAGCCATGAAGCATGATAGCTGTCAAGAAGATAGGTACAGGGGGAGTCTGGGTTCTGGGGCCCTGCACCTTTGGCTGCAGGCAGACAAAACTCATGATGTGGGTGGGTGACACTGTGTGTATTCAGGTGCACCCTTCTTGGCACTGGGGCCTCTGAACAACATGGCAGTGTGCCCCAGTGAGGTCTCTTCCTCCCCTACAGCCTCAGTCTGGTCCACCACTGTAACAGCAGCAGGTAAAAATAACATAGGTGGCTCAGCACCAATAGAACCAGCAGCATCTAAGGTAGCCAAACTGAACTGTTACAGAGCCTTTCTTTTTAAAAATGAATTGACAATAAGAAGTAAAGATGTTGTATTGGATGGATATATGTTACTCACAGTGTGTGTGATGGCTTATCTTGTGTTTTTATGTTTATATGCTTATTATGAAAAAAAAACAACAGAATAGTTAGAAAAATATATCTTAGGAAGCTTTCGGGTTGAAAAATCCTTTGTCAGGCTAAGGAAATACCTGCAGTTGATGTGTCTTCTGGTCCTGGATGGAAAGAATAGTAAAGAAGCCAGAGACTGACCTGGAGCACACTGCAAGGAAGAAAGCCAGTCAGTGAAAATAGAAATAGAGGCGTCAGAGGGTGAGGGACAGGCTGGGTGGGGGGAGAGGGATGTAGCAGCTCAGGTAAAAGTGCACAGATGCCTGGGGTGTCAGATGTCTGGCAGGTTGCAGTGTGGCAGAACTCCACTGTGGATACTGAGTCCATGAGTTTCTGTACCTACTACCTAGGAGGCTAATGAAGTGCAGTTCATAGGCCCAGCTCTGAAAAGTGTTTTGTACATTCAAACAAGCACCTAACCTCATCACCAGAACTGAAGCCAACTTTCTACAGCTCAAAACACAAAACCTGCCAACTATTGCCAGTACCCCCAAAAACTGTGCACCGGAATCTATCAGAGACAACAATACCCAACTACCTGTGAGGGCACATTTCTCACCAAAAAAACACTCTGCCTCCAGTCTCTCAGGCCTGATCCTGAGAGGGGAAAAATTACAAACCACTTTTCACAGCTGAACCTATGAACTTCACTTCATCAGCCTTCTAGGTACAGAAACTCATGGATTCAACATAGATTAGACAGTGGAATTCTGGCACGCTGCTACCTGCCAGACATCTGACACCCCAGGCACCTCTGCACTTTTACCTGAGCTGCTACATCCCTTTCCCCCCACCCAGCCTGTCCCTCACCCTCTGATGCCTCTATTTCCATTTTCACTGACTGGCTTGCTTCCTTGCAGTGCGCTCCAGGCCAGTCTCTGGCTTCTTCACTATTCCTTCCATCCAAGACCAGTAGACACACCAACTGCAGATACTTCCTCAGTCTGGCAAAGGGTTTTTCAGTGCAAAAGCTGGAATCCCAGGCAGCTAAGCTGAGCTCACTGGGAGCCTCACAACTGCACTGCAACCAGCAAGCTTCAGGCCTGTCAAAGACGTGACAGGTCTGGGCTTCCCCCAGCCAGGACTGTGTGCAGGCATGCATTAGGTGGAGGTTATGGTGCCTTCTACCCACTTTTCACCAGGAGATGATTGGTCCTGGCATTTATGGGGCTTCTGCACCGCCAGCAGTCCCACCAGGCCTCCCTACCTTGGCAGGGTGCAGTTTTAATGGTCATGCCCAGGACTTGGGGCCTCCTCCTTCCCCATAGTCCTATCCCATACCTCCAAGTTCATCCTGGCAGGGAACCAAGCACAGCAGGGACATGTTCATCCCCTGCTAGCTGGTGATGCAGTGAGTGCCCCTTCCAGCTGAGAGTGGTGCATTAACTGTTTTTTTTTTAAGTGAAAAAAGGAAATTGGTGTAGATGGAGTGAGGAGGCTGGCACTCAATCCATCTGCAGGTGGAGTTTGAGGAACCCCAGCAGCAGGAGGTCACCTTCAAGAACACCAGCTGCTCCACCAAACCAGGATCCTAGCAAGTGTGGTGGGGTGTCATAACATCCCCAGCAATGCTGAACACCCTCTCACTTAGAACACTGGTTGGGCGGGGCACCTGTGCCCAGACCCTGCCACATCTGTCTACGGCTTGCCCAGTAGGCCAAAGGGTCACAGTCCAGTGGCTCCATATCCTCGGTGAGAGAGATAGCCACAGAAGCTTTGGTGCTACCTGCCCGAGGCTGGGGTCTGGTGCGTCTGGACTCCAGCATTGAAGCCATGCCCTTGGCCCACATTGGCAGTGGCTGCCGTGGAGGAGATTGGGTGGTGCTGGTGCCAGTGATAGTGCTGGTCCTGGGAGTGCTGGCACAGGAAAGTGGATCCCCCTTTTCTACATCCCCTCACCTCTGCTCTTTGGCCTCCCTGACTTTGTTGACCAGCACCTGCATCCAGTGATTGAGAGTTTTGGTGCTGCCAGTGCACATGCTCTTCTTCAACCTTGGGTCACACATGCCCACCAGCATGTGGACTGTACTGAACTGCAAGGGATCCAGATGTATTCTGATGTCCTCCTTCAGCTGACTTACCAGTGCCTGCATGTCTGGTGATAGCGGCCTGCCCCAGCCAGGAACAGTGATCCCCTGGAAACTCTCTATTTGGTTCTCAAGTTCCTTCACTATGGGGATCACCTGGTTAAGGAGGGCATTGGGGGCCTTGAGGAAGGGCTTGAAGACCACCAAGATTTGGGAGATGGTACCCCAATCAGGTCTGTTCAGGGGGCCACTGATCCCAGTCCCCACAAGCAAGGCCATCTCATGGATAGCCTTCTGTTGCTCCACCAGCCTTTCGAGCATCAGGTATGTGGAGTTCCACCGAGTCTCCACATCCTGCATGCTTTTGTGCTGCAGGATGGTCACCTCTGTCTGTTTCTCCCACAGCATCTTTCCCCCCTCGATGCTGCAGTGGAAGTAGCCCACCCCCTTCCTGCACTTTGAAATCAGCTGGCTTGTAGTGGTAGTGGTTCCATCACTGGCAGCGCTGTTCCCTCCATGGCATCCCGGACTACGAGATGTGTGCCACACAGTGGATGCCAACAAAGTTGGCATCATGGACAACCTTGACCATATTGGCCCCATTGTTGGTGACCATGAACCCATGGGTGAACTCGGCCTGCCCACTGAGCCACCCCTGCACCATGCAGTTCATCACCACCATGATCTCCATTGCTGTGTGGGACTCATCCAGTACTTCGGCTGGAGAACAGCCCACCAACGGCCTGACTGTTCACACCAGTGCCCTATGAGGGAGAGGTAGGTGTGATTGCCACCCCAGCTGCTTCAGATGTCTGAAGTGAATTGCAAGGCTACCTGCAGCTCTGCCTTGTGCAGCTCCTCCGTCAAGTACTCCCTGCATGCCTCATACAGGGAGGGCGCCACCGTCCTGATAAAAGTGGTGCATGCAGGCACTTGGTAATATGAGGCTACAAGTGCCATGAGCCACCTGAACCCTGGCCACTCAACTAGGGACAAGGGCTGGTTATCCAGAGCAAGCATCTTCCTAATGCTCTGGGTGATCTTGCTCACCTTGAGAATGTACCCCCCTCTCCCTGCAGCTTTCCCCCACCAGTCCAGGATGGCCTGCCTCTGCTTTGGGGGGATGGGGGTTTGGAACAAGTGGGGGACTTCCCTTTGGGCATGCTCACACTGGTTCCAGGCTGAGCAGGAAGAAGGGCAAGGGGGTGCTGCCTCCTGAGATGCAGCAGCATTGCCGTGGTGGTAAAGTGATTCACCTCCCTGCTCTGGCTGATCTGCCTTTGGCAGTGCTGGCAGATAGCAAACTTGGGATCAACTGCCAGGTCAAAATGCTACCACACTATGCTACTCACCCACTTGTGGGTTGAGAGTGGGGATGCTGCCTTATCCCTCTCCTCAACAGGCTGAGGCACAACAGCAGGAGGAGCTGCCTCAGCTGAGCCACTTGCCTGAGCCTTCATAACCTCAATTTCCTCTGCTTTCCAGAGAAGGAGACCTGGGTCTAGGGGAACTTTGAGGGGTGTGGAGCACAAACTCTGATTCCCCCTTCATTCCCAAAATTGCTTGAGCCACGGTGCTTAGGTCCCCTGGTTCCAGCTCCAGCTCCTCCTCTGACAGTGGGAGGCTCATGCTCAGAGATGACATTGTGGTGGAGGAGACAGTGATTCTGCTGCTGGTGCCTATTTCTGGATCTCGGGGAGGCGGTGCAGGTGCAGGAACCTCAGGTACTGAACCCACCTCCTTGCTTCCACTGGCAGCAAAAGCCTCATGGCTGCTTGGGAAGAGGATGCGCCTATGTTGGTGGAGGAGGGGGACTTGCAGCTCTAGGTTTCCCCTTATTCCTTCTAGCCCCTCCCTCTTTCCTGCCAGAAGACCTGGCACCTGCCTTTGCAGCACACTGCATATTAATGTTTCCTGTGCTGGAAAAGCTGTGTGTGTGTTGTGTTCTTTTTTGATCTGGTCTTGTTCTGAATCCAAACTTGTGGTGGGCTGTCAGTAGCAAGTTCTTCTGTTTGTGAGTGCTGTGTGATTTGCTAACTGTAGTCTGATTGATTATTAATACCAATTAATACCAATAATTGAATATTAATATTGATTATGAAGATATATATAGATATAGATATAGATATATACACACACATTCAGATTCAGAACAGATCAAAGAAGAACACAATACACCATATATATAAGGTGTTGTGTTCTTCTTTGATCTGTTCTGAATTGTTCTGTGCTGTTTCTAGTCTGTATGTTGTGCGGGCCGTCTCCCGATCCCACCCTCGTCGCCACGTGTGGACGGTGGGGAGCGATCGGGGCCCTCTTGTGCTATGCGCGAGCTGTGGCCAGCAGCCCGGGCACGCTGGATCGGAGAGAACAGGTGACATGCTGGAATTAGGCACGGACGCATAATGGTTGATTCAAACATTATTTACTTACACCGAAGATGGTCGCGGTGTAGGCTGGACAGTTTCCAGGTACAGTTCTGATTAAATCCCCATTTGAGGACTACGACAAGCTCTCTCACGAAGTTTGCTAGGCTCTGTGGATCTTGTGCTCTGAGGTAGTTCGGTCATCCGAACAACTATATCAGTTGTTCCAGCTGGCAAGGAATAGACTCACACGAAGTTTGCCAGGCTCCGTAGGTCCGGTTCTTTTGCGCGCGGGGAGGCATACGTCTAGGAATCTATCGGTGACGGGGAGAGGCTAGAGGCTTATCAGACCCCTGTTGCCTTCTTAATATTCACGCTGGGTTCGATAAGCTCCGCAGCGATTAGAGATCTTCACACAGCGTGAAGTCTCCTCCTCCTGGTGTTCGTGGAGTCCTCCCTTGCGGGGGTTCTCCTCGGAGTTCTCCAGTTTTTCAAGTTCTCGTTCTCCAACTTGGGCGGAAACCACCCAAGCCTTTTATACGGCTAGCAAGCCAATCACTAGCCGCCACGTGGGAATAATTTAACTCAAACCAATAATGGGGCTCGAATTAGAATACAAATGGCGGGAACTCTTTGCACCGAGCATTTCTTAGATGCAAAAGAAATGCACCATGCAAAGAAAGCTACAATTTGGCGGGAAATTCTCCCTTGCACCGGGGTTCCCCTTTACAGCAGAAAACTCCACCATGCAAAGAAGCTGCAAATTTTAGTGGGAACATAATTCAGTGGTGCCAAAGCACACACAAAAACAAAAATCACAATTTTGGGTTGTGACATATGTAAACTATTAAAACTAACTATAACTAATAATATTAATAACTAATGTAATAACTATACAATCTCTTCTATGAATATGTCATTTTTCTTCTATGTGTGCGTGAGTATGTGTGTGCAATGTGTGCTTCCCTGCACAGTGATGGATCACACTGCCAGGAAAAACACCAAGCTTTCTTTTTTAAATGTATTGCAAAAAATAAATAAATAAATAAATTAGAGAACAAATATAAATTGAAAGAAATGAATTGGATAAGTATTAAGTAAAGAGATTCTAAATTAAGCTATGCTAAGCTAACATATACCTATCCAATCCTTTCTAAGAACAAAAAGGAGCAGTCAACTGACTGAATAGGAAGAATGCCAGGCAGTCCAGTACCTTTCTGACACTGTTGCTCACTCAGAACCAGCTCACAAAAGGCACAGCAAGCCTGCAGACAGAGGCTTTTATGCTGTTTCTATGTCCCTCTCCCAGACACTGTGATTGGAAGGGCCATCAGACAGAAATCACAGTCACTGGCCAGCTACTGATGTCAGTCCTTATCCCCCCTGTCCCCCCTCCCCCCTACTCCCCCTCCCTCTTCTAATTTTCTGTTTCCTCATAAAGATTGCCCTCCGAACCGCTGAATCTTTTCCAAATCTTTTCCAAATTGATTCAGAGGCTCCAAATTGATTTGGAAATTTTTAAGCTTCTAGCGATTTGATTCAGATTCAGAGATGTGGCCTCCAAATTGGGCCAAATCTTCTCTAAATCAAATCACAAACTGAAGCTTTGTACAGCCCTACTAGGTATTGATAATTTGCATTCAAGAGTTTTAACTGTTGGCCAATATGTTCTTTGAACAATAAAAGTTCATGGTGAACAAAGGAAAGAATAAGATAAATTCTATCTGATTAGAGAGAAATAATGTTGTGCTAATACTTAACCCAAGTAATTATAGGGTCATCATCTTGATACCAAATCCAGGCAACATGTTCAAACAGCTGGTACAGGACAGAGTTGTTAAAAAATTAAAGGACAGTAATAACATTAATTCCAAACAATATGGGATAATGGAATGGTATCTTATCTTTTATGTGATCCATCTTTATGTGATTAGAAGTTTGAAGTATGTAACTGCTGATGTAACTTATGCCAGGCATTTAATGTAGAACCACATAAGATTTTGAGTGAGAGACCATTATGATAAAAAAAAAATCAACATAGATAAAATGGATTAAAAACTGGCAAACTGTTGAGTCTCAAAAGATGACTGTAAATGTAAAATCATTATTGAACAGGTGTATTTCAAGTGGGTCCCAAACTCTTATTTATGATGTGGAAGAAACTAGCACTGAAAGTTTGCTGCAGACACAGAGTGGGAGAATGATACAGACTAGGCATGTCTGCTGAGATGCTTAATGCACAGTAGTCTACTAACAGTGCGCAGTAGTGTGCCAGGCAAAAACCATGCTAATATGCTACTGCACAATAGCATTAGGTTTCTGCACAGTAAGTGTCACTAAAAAAAAGTATGCTGGCACTACTGCATAGTAACTGTAGTTATTGTACATTTAGTTAGTATTTCATTAAGCAAGTACTAAACTAGATACTCAGTAACTACTGCACATTAATGAATGTGTAGACATGCCCACCGAAGAGAAAATGTCATAGATCTGGAATAATCTGGATCACTTGGAAAACTAGTCACAAACAAAAATATACCTTTAAATATAAAGTCAAACAATGAACAAGAAAGAATTGAAACTATATCACACATATCATACCGGGGCTAATGAAGTCTTTGGATATATAAACTGGAGAATATTACCCCTGAAAGTGATATTGGTACAACTGTTACTGGATACTGTCTGTGTTTCTGGCACTCCCTATTTAAGATGTTGATAAACCAGAGAGTTCAGAGAAGAGCTAAAAATTATTAAAAGATTGGATGTCTTTTACAGCAAAAAGCTACAGGAGCTCAAGCTGTTTAGCTAATTATAGCCAATAATTTCTGACCTGGGAAGAGAAAATTGATAATAGGCTCTTCATTCTAGAAGACAAATGTATAACAAGATTCAGTTTCTGGAAGTTGTAGCTAGACATCTTCAGACCCAAATAAAGAACCTCTCTCTCCCCCTCCCATCCTCCCCCAGTAATTAACTGTTGGATAACAGGTTGAAGTTCAATGCAAATAAATGCAAATTGCTACACCTTGGGAGGAATAATAAAAAACACAATTACAAATGGGGACACCTGGCTGGGTGGCAGCTCTATGAAACAGGACTTGGGAGTCTTGGTAGATCATAGATTCAAAATGAGTCTGCAGTGTCATGCAACCACACAAAAGGCAAATGTACATTTGGGCTGCATTAGTAGAAGCATTAGGTACAAGATGCAGGAGGGAATAGTGCCTCTTTACTCAGCACCGGTTAGGCCTCATGTGGAGTGCTGCATGCAGTTCTGGACTCCACATTTTAAAAAGTCGGGGAAGAAGTCACATAGAGAGGGTCCAAAGGCAGGCAGGAAAGATGATCGGAGGCTTGGAAGGCAAATCATATGAGAAGCTGTAGGAGAGGCTGAAGGATCTAGGCATGTTCAACTTGTAGAAAAGGTACTTAAGACAGGACATGATACCGGTTTTCAAATACTTAAAGGACTGCCATAAAGACAAGGAAAAGAACCCTTTCTCTCTGGAGGTTGGCTTAAGTCAGACCAATGGTTTAAAGTTGCAGCAAAGTAAGTGTACACTGGATATCTGGAAAAAAACATCTTCACTGTTAGAACAGGGAGGCAGTGGAATAGACTGCCTAGGGAAGCTGTGGACTCTTCATCACTGGAGGTGTTCAAGAAGAGGTTGGACAACCACTGGTCAGGGATGATCTAAGCATAGCTATGCCTCTTTTCTACCCTGGGTATTTCCCATGCTTCTGGGCTTTGCTGGTTGCTCTCCCTCCCCGCACCTTTCTGCTATATGTGTCAGGGTGTTTTTAGTTCTTCCTACTGGCTACAAGTATGGCTGGGAGCTTCAACTAGGCTCATTCTCCTGCTAGGAGCAAAGCTGGAGGTTCCTGGCTAGATGGTCTTGCCCTTCCACTCAGGGTCAGACTGATTACTATATTTGAGGTCAGGAAGGATTTTTACCCCATGGTCAGATTAGTATGGACTGTGGGGGGTTTTGCCTTCTTCTGTAGCGGCGGGTGTGGCCCTCTACTCAGGATCTCTTGAGCATATATTAATAACATCACCTCCACATCCATTTTTGTATGTGAGTGCCTCAGGCTACTGAACTCTGTGTTAGGCTCCATGCTATTGCTGTGTGTCATGTGCTTGGAGCCCATCCCCTATAGGTTACGACCTCTGGGATTTGATTGGAGTTTAAATGCTGCCCGATTTGAATCTGGATCACAACACTTAGTTTAATTGGGAACTATTCACAAAGATACTCAGACTCTGTTGTTTCTGCACCTATACAGAAACCTAAGTTTAGGCATATAGAAAACGGTAGTCCAAAATGTATGTATTGAATGAATGGAGGTGTTTTATGGGTTTTGCAGCCTTTGTAGGTGTGTTTTTTAATCAGCTTTTTTTGGACTAAAACACCTAATTTTCATCTAAGTCATATTTTAGGTGTTGAAATTTTCTTTCCCGATCACTAAGGGGCTGTGGGGATTTGGCATTAGCTTTAGTTTTAAAGCCAAAGGCTAAAGCTAAGAATAGATATTGCATTTATCCCTGGATACGTTGTGCCTGCGTTTATTCTGGAACAAAAATTTCCAGGGATTGCTATGCGCACACATCACCTTTCTAATTAGGGTTTAGTGAGAAGCTGAATGCAGTGCCATTTTTCTGCCATTGATTTAATGCTATTGTACCAAGATAACTGTACAGTCATACTTTTCTATATCATGAGATAAACTGTTGCTACTTTTCTCTAGAAAACTGCTTAGGATTTATTCTGGGATAAAGGATATAAGTATCTGTACAGTTGCATTTTATTCTGTGATAAAATGATTTATCCCAGGGTAAACATGATGTCTGTTTCCAACCTAAGACATTACATATGAGGCCCAGAGCAATTAAAAGGAAGACTGGAATAAGAATTATTTAGTCTATCTTACTTTTACATGTTTATAAAGGAAAGGAACCTAAAAAATAAGCATAATAATAAAAGTATTGCATTGGGTTGGTTAAGAATTAAATACTAGCAAAGGTAAAAAAAAAATGAAGAAAAGAAGAGATAAATCTTAAACATGATTGGCTTCCATGTTTTCTTCATTAAATGTTTCTGAATTTACTGAACTAACCTGGTCTTTTTCACAGAACTGCATAATATTTGTGCTGACTAACACTGCATAGAACTCAGTTTGTTTGGAATAAGCAGAACTTCCACAAGATACTTGAGCTTTTTTTGTTTTTTTTTTGCTGTCTTTTTTATACCAAAATTTTTACTAAACTAATATTAACAGGGAGAATAAATAATCACCATTCCTATTAAATCACAAAGAACAATACCAAATATAATGCAAATATGTTCTTTAACAGTCAAATGTGTTTTATACTTCTGCTTGGTTTAAACCCTGGAGGCTTCCTTTTTAATAAAACACTATGTGCATCTATTTGCGTCAACCATGGTGATTGAATTTTAGGAGGACAAAGCAAATCAAACAAACTATTTTTCCTTGTGGACTATACATTTATGTTTGCTTTGCTGAAGCCAAATGAAGATTAAAATTCTCATTAAAAAAGGCTGTGCTTTCTCTTCTTTTCTTTTAATTTAAAATGCAAAAGAAATATAAGCTATTAATTGCCATACTTTTGACCCACACGCAAAGGATCAAAGATATATGGTCATTTATTAAATGTAATGTTTAAAGTATTTTATTTGCTGATCAAGTCACCTGTTTTGTACATCTTCTTGCTTATCAGTTCCTGGCCAGATAATGATTGATTGTAGTGAGAATAAGAATATTTAGCACTTCCCATCCAGTACTGTATAAAAACTTCAGTTTTCCAAACAGTCTGGAAACTTTAGTAGATATAGTCATGTTTCTTAATGAGGAAAAAGAAATGGAAATTAAGGTAAAAAAAGATGAACATCTTCAAATTTGGTGCCTAGGGTAGCTAAATTAAAATGCACCTCTGAAAATCAAATGCTTTTTAAGTGCTTAAGGGTGGTTTTTGGTAGTTATATTTTGGCATCCATATTTGAAGATTTTTGCCTAAATATTTTGGTCAAGGCAATGCAGTGCAGCATTGGCAAAATTTGTATGATACATCAGTATTTTCTGACTTTCAGTCATATTTCTAGGTCAGTTGAGCACAGTGCTAAAATAAAACTCAGAGCACTACAAGAGTTACTTTCTATTTCACCTTAAATTTGACTTTTTTTTAGCTTCTGCTTAATTTCAGTAAGCAGGTGACTTTCCCAGTTGCTCCAGAACAGTGTATCCCTATGTACAGTCAAAATTCATCCCCTACTTGGGGTTTGACTTTGTTGTATTTTATTCAATGATCTGTTAATATAGCCAAATCCAAGCTTTCCTGTCAATCTCAGCTATCAGAGCTCAGAACGTCTTAGCCTTCTCTGCTTCAGTAAAGTTACTTTTTGTCAGACGTCCTGATTCTCAATCTTGTTTTCTCCTTTTTTATTAGAGATAGGCTTTCCAGGGAGTCTCCATGTGCACTGGAGGTTTTCAAGATAAGGCTGTATAACCATTTGCTGGGATTTTTCAGGAAAGCATTCTTCCATTCAAGCAGAGGAACCAATTGGACAGTGCCCAACTGCATGGAATTTCCAGTTTTGATGGACAGACCAAATTAGGAGTCCAGGGCATGCCCAAATTAAGACACTGGTAATATATCAAATTAAGATGTATACATATGATGGGTTTGTTGGAACAAAGGGATATGCTGACAGGATAAAAACATGAACAGTATGATGATCACAGGGAAACCAGTCAACAGTACCCAGAAATGAAGAGTCAGAGGAGTAAAGTTAAAGAAAAAACATAAAAGAGGGGCAGCAAGGAAGTTGGGTGTGTGTCATCTTTCAAAAACATCTGGATTTAAAAGCAGTGATTACCCACAGATAACCACCCCCTATTTTCAGGAACTGATTGGCTACCATTTCTGTAAAGTGGAGTAACATCTGGGATTGGGTGAGGCCATTGAACTAAGTTTTTTTTATCACTCTCTATGTAGAAACTATTAATACATTCAATGCATTAATAAAGTTAACTTTTAGTTAAGTTGAATGGTGTGAGGTATGTTCCATGGTCACTCTGGGTTGATTATGCTTTGGAGATTCTTTAGTGCCATGGGTGCATAACAGTATGGCTATGTACAAAAGTTCAATTCTAGCAGTGTAAAATTTCTAGAAAGGATTCTAAGATAGGGAGAAGTACAGACATTCAGGCTGCAACCATCACATCTCCCCTGCACTGTCTGCATTCCCAAGACTAGCACGATTGCAATGTTGGGACAGCATGCACTACTCCAGTCTTCCCATTTGCATGGGGACTGGAGTAGCAGAAGCAAGTCCCTTCCTGCTTCCCACATCAGCACTGTCTTGTGAGAAGCAGGCAGAGGCCTAAACTGTACCCGGTGCTCAGTTCCAAGTACCCTACATTTGAGGAGAGGGAGCGGTGCAGCCAAGCCCCTACCTGCTTTAGACACTAGGAACTGCAGAGAGGCAAATGGGGAGCAACTAGTGGATGCTTCTCTGACCCTTCCCCATCTACAGGAGGAGTGGGAGTGATTGCCCTCTATGCCTTCTCCAGACCCAGGGACTCTGATCTCTGGAAGGTACAGGGATTTTTCTCCCAGCTCCACTCATCCTGATGCCTAAGATAAGTTAAGTTGGGGAAAAAGTGTAACGATATTCAGTCCTTCCAGGAGAAACTTTCCTGGGAGTGGTTTCTCCTTTGTTGTAGGTGAGTTTTTTTCTCCCAGAGTGGCTCCAGGAGAAAAAAAGCTTGAACACCTGCACACTTTTGGATTCCACTGGAACAATGGCATTTTTTTTCTGGAAGAAACTAAACATCTTTACTTGGCCTATGACTCTACAGTCTGATAAGCTACCTCCCCTCCAACTGCCAGTTCTAGATCCAAATTACCAGTAATTCTTCTGTAATAGGGGAAGTTTAGTGTCTATCCTCAGGTCAGATTCTCACATTCTTGTGTCAAGTGTAGGGTTTGCTTAGTTCACCACAATGACTTAATAATGTTAATGCTTAACCACAGTATTCTGAACTGTGGAAAGGGGGGAAAATCCTAATACAGTGTTCTGGTCTCTCAGGTATCTATGTTGATAGAATTAAGTAAATAACAATTATGTTTGATTGGTGAAATACTATGCCCAATTTAACATATACATGGCATGCATAATTATAAATATTTTATATGCTTATTGCTTTTCAATCATTTACTCATTTTTGCTGAGTAAATCAATCTAATGTTGTGCATGTTAGAAGGAAAACACAGGTATGGAAATATATTTTAAGTAAAGTTTCTAATTAAAATTGGCATTTCTGAATCTACCATTAAGCTATTTCCCATCCTGATTTAATAGTGATTTACAGTATCTTATCCTGTACTGCTTATTGCTGCTCCAGAAAATTCATATACCTTCCAAGTAAGAAGGCCATCAATAGCAGTAGGCCTAATATTATCAATTTTAATTAAAATCTTCATTTCCTAGTGCATCACATAGTTTGTACATGGAAAAAAAAAAGCATAGATATTTTTAAAAAATGTATCAGGGTTGCATTGTACTGGGCAAATATATATTCTCTTGGCTTGTGCGTTATGTATATGTCATTCTTGTCAGATGTTAGCTGACAGACTCTAGATGCCTTTAAAAAATATTATCTTTTACAGTATATTGTATCTGGCTGCCACAGATGTGGATACTAGGTGCTAAAATTAAGGATGGAATTTTTAGCTGAAAACTTCATTTTTTAGTGACATAAATAACTGATTTGAAACTTTATTTTTTACCTTTTAACATGTGTCTGTGTTTTCTGCTCTTGAAAGCTGCCAGACTGATGGCCTGAGAGACTCTTTTTCTTCACATAGCAGGCATGATACAGAGGACAGCAGGGCTTAATTCAGTGCTTAAGACATTTCCTTATTTGAACCATAGGGGGAACTCACACATTCAATTTTATTTTTTTTTTGGATGAGGCCACTAAAGAAGATAAGCAGTACTATCCAATTTATGTGATATGGTCACCTGCTTGAGGCAATCAAACTCATGCTATATAAACTATGTACAGCTACAAGGCAACATAGTTTTTAATCACTGTTCACCTATGAAGAATATTTTAAAAGCACCTAAATGAATTAGTTGTACGTATGTCCTATTGAAGACCAAATGTTTAAATTTAAATTACATAGCAATCAGAAGTGACACTACAATGGGAGCTACATTGTGGTGTCAGTTTAACTTAAAACTTTGTTCATCTTGACATATTAGGTAATATCTGATTTCTTGGAACACTTTTCTTCCTAATCTTTTAATCATCATTATCAAGGGTGCTAGTATAAGATACATTCTGCACACAAAGCATATTTAATGTCACGTTGATTTTATTCATGCCATTATTTTTAATATGCTAGATTTTGATAAGCTACTAATTACATGGATGCAAATAGGCGGCTTATAGATGCCTTTCAAATATATCTTGGTCTCTACAGTAACACTGGCTAGATAAGTAAAGGTGCAAATAGAAGCAACTCATTTATTTCTAGTCTTGACAGTGAGGAATAATGGATATGCAATTTTAAGTCTATTCCTATTTGCTCTTGTGTTCAATACTTTAATGTAGACATCTGTATGCAAGCACAAGGCAAATCTACTTTTAAAACAAAAGATGATGGTCAGAGAAATATTCAGTTTGAGTGAAGACTGTTTTGCAAAGTGAGTAAAGCAATATTATTAAATGTGAGTAGAATGGAGTCAGTTGTGTTCGGGGGGGGGGTTTGTGGTTATTTTCTGAAGTTAAATTGAAACGCCACATGTCATTCTGAAACATTTATTTATTCGGGATGAAACTAAGCCAGGTGTAAAGAGCCTGCTCAGGCAACCCTCAGCTGAGGACCATTTATGGAATAGGCATAAGGAGCTGGGGACTGAGGTAAGGAGTGGAGGGTTTAAGGGAACAAATTCTAAAAGACAGAAAATAAAGGTTCATTTTAAAATACAAAATAAGTATATAAAAATTAAGTCACAAATCCTAAACTGCATAACAGCAGTTGAGGGGCTATGGGAAGACAAGGGTAACTTTATGTTACTCATCTTTATGTTACCCATGCAGCAGCCAAAGACAGAATCAGCACTGATGTCTTTTCAGAACAGACTGACAAGAGATGCAAACTTATTACTCCCCATTATTTTACTCTAGCTCTGTGAACTCAGCTCCCAACATATTTCCACTGCTTATTTCCATGTCCATATTTAGGGTAGATATAGCAACATTTTTTACCACTGGAAAACTTCATAGGCATCTGGTCTGTTGCTTTCTTCCTGAATTCATTTAACTCACTATCCCTAAAGGGTTATCCTTTTTAGTAACAAACATTGAAAAAAAAATATACCATACTAAATTTTTAACTTGGTTCCCTATGAAATGGAACAATTTCACAGATGTGTTGTTAAACTTGCATTTAAAGGTAAATGTGGACTATCTTTTGCTGCTGTTATACCGGGGGAGGTGGGGTGGTGCAGGGAGGGGAGGGAAGGAGGAAGGGAAAACACCAAGGGCATATTTACACATGCTCCAGGTGTGGGGAGGGGTGGTGCTTTAATCAGAGTGGCTTCAAGAGCCACTCTGATTAAAGCACCCACAGCATCTCATGTACCAGTGCCCCATTGAACTAGCTTTAGTTAAAGTGCCCCAACACCATTTTGAAGTGTGGGGATGCTGATAAATGAGATGTGAATGCTGCCTGGAATGTGCTAATTAGCATGCTCCAACAGATTCAATTAATTGAGTCTGCTCTGACATGCTGTAATTACAGTATGTTGAAGCAGCCTCCCCACATGTCTACAGGCACCCAAAGATCCTAAAAGGATAGAATTATTCTAGATTCCACTTCAAGAAAAGTTCCAACTACACATGTGCAGTATCTGTGGGAGAGATCCAGAGATCTGGAGAAAAAACTTAAGAAAGAGTCCTCCAGAAAGGCTAATAAGGATTGGAAGCAGGAAGAGAAAAAAAAAGGAAAGAGAAGGGCAGGATCGGAAAAAGAAAATTACAGGAATAATAATTTTTTTAAAATCTAAACAAAAGGGGAAAAAATAAACGAGACAGTGGGTAAACCAGGTAGTGTCTGATACAGAAAAAAAAGGTAAAATTGATCAGTACAATAAAATAAATTTAAAAAAGGAATCTTTAACAATTTTTAAAAATAATTTAATAATATTACAGAACACACAGAGATAGTACCTGAGATTTCATCTATATTGTGTGATATAATGTACTTTTATTCTTCTGTTCTTTCCTTCTTTTACCCTTCTCTTTCAATTCCTTGAGTATTCTCCTTCTTGTAAACTTTGTTGGCATATTTCTTTTTAGTTCTTGGTAAGTGCAGAATACACACACACACAAAAAGGAAAATCCTTATTAAGAGTATTATTTTGTGTTTTCATACAATGATGCAATACTGCCAACACTGATATTTCTGAGAAGAAAAAAAATACTTTGAGTGGTTTCTTGAATTTTTTTTCCAATTTATCACTTATTTTTCACTAATCTGCTTTATCAGCATCTCTCTAGAGAACTTCACAAATTAAATTAATTCTTTATCCTATACTAAGCAAGACATAATATAAGCTACATTTAAAAATAAAATGATTTTATTTGTTAATATTTGCATTCTTCTTTCACAGTTGAGTAATATGATGCTATAACATAACTAGAAATGTGTGGTATTTAAGATAAAATGGACTGTATAAAATATGTTGAGTTAAAATACATAAATCTGACTTGTCTATGAAAAAAACCCTTCTATTATCCATAACCTCTGTAATATTTTCTATTTAACTATGCAATGTGCTACTTTTGCATTTCATAAGTGACATGGAAATGGGCAGCCTGTCATTGTGCCATTAGATTTTATGCTTTGATTAGAAAACAGGAGCTCATTAAATTTTTCTCCTGTATATGTGTCCCCATCTTCAATCTGAAGAATGCCAGCACTTGAAATTGGACATTTTTTTTCTTACTCGAGTATGTTTTGCCTCTGGACTTGACAAAAAAATAATTATAATTTTCCCCTCTAATCTCTTGTACATCATTAGGACTCTGAGACTAGGGATCTGTTTTCTATAACAAATGGCTAAATGCCAAAACACTAGTGGCATTTTAAAATGGAACTGAGTCAGTGCAACACATTATGTTATCCTTCCCTGGCATCTCATTTTAGTTTACTTAAAATACATATCTAGAATGCTTTTCATTTTCATTTTATCAACTTTCTTTTCTGGGGGAGAAAAAACCAACAATATTTATTGTATGAACAAATACCATGATAGCAAGCCAGTGTGTGTGCACTGAAGGAAGGGGGTGGGGGGGAGCGGGGATTGTGCTCAGAAGCCAAATAATTTCACTCCGATTTTTCAAATACAAGAGATGCACTCATCCATGTTTTGGGCACCCTGCCATCACCTAATATCATATATGACATTGCAAAATATAGTAATGTTCCTTGGTAAACTGAAATCTTTTGCAATATCAAAACCATAATCAGACATTAGATAAACAAACAGCCCATTTTACCTAAGACTTTACACCTGTGTAATAGCGCTTTTCAAAAAAAGCAGTAAAAAGATACCCTGAGAGTCAACTGAAAAAGTAATATTTTGACTAAGGCAGAGAGTGAATTCCATATTTTAGGTCCAGACTGAATTCTAAGAGGTAGAGCCTCTCTGAAAAAAAGTCCTGCCTGCAGATGCCTATCCATTCTAAAGAGGGAGCTTCAGCTCAAGCATCTTTGCAGAATAAAATGTTAATAGGATGGCACTAGGAGTATTAAACCAGTTAGTTCAGGTATCAGTTCTAGTCTAAGGCCAAAGTGTGGGGCAGAGTATGAGTTAATATACATTCCTTCAGGAGAAATTTCTGAAAAAAATATTTTTCATCAAAATGTGGATTTGTCAAAGTTGAAACATGTCACATAAATATGGCAGTTTCAATTAAAAACTTTTGTAGAAAAAAGTTCTTTTTTATTTTTCTCTTCCTTCCATACACACACACATTTTCTGGATGGTATTTTTGTTCTAAACCAATGAGGGATGCTGCAGAAGAGCATATAGCTTTGTGCAGTCTCGACATATGCAAGACATGCTCTACCTAATTAGGAGTAGGGGATTGAGGCTAGTTATGTCTATATGCTTCTGAGCAAGTCAAATTAGTCCCTCCTGGTCTTTGTGCTACCTTACCTAGAGTAACACCAGTTTTCAAGATACTGGTAGTTTAAAACTAGTTTAAATAAAAAGGCAGTCTCTAAAGCTAGGAGGTTTTGAGCCATTTACATCTTTAAAAACAAAAACAAAAAATACAACTTAAATTCTAGTCAAAAGCTAGCTGATCACAAGGACTTATATATCACTAATTGGGCACTCCATTCACTACAGAGGAAGTTTCTCCAGTAGTTTTTTAATAGATCAAAGGTATAATTACATTTAAAATAGTATATGTAAAACAGAAGGACTTTGGGTTTACAGTGGACCATGAGCTGAATATGAGCCAACAGTGTGCACATTGCAAAAACAGCCAATAGTATTCTGGGGTGTATCACCAGCAGTGTCACTTACAATGAAGAAAAAAAGGGTGATTAGGAATGGTCAGCATTGATTCACCAGGGGCAAGTCATGCCTGACCAACCTGATTGCCTTCTATGACAAGGTGACTGGCTTTGTGGATGCAAGAAAACCAGTGGATGTGGTGTAACTTGAATAGTAGATACACTGAAGGGTAGGGCAAGGATTCAGAGTGACTTAAACAAATTGGAGGATTGAGCAAAAAGAAATCCCATGATGTTCAACAAGGACAAGTGCAAAGTCCTCCACTTAGGATGGAACAATCCCATGCACCGGTACAGGCTGGGGGTTGACTGGCTGGGCAGCAGCTCTGCAGAAAAGGACCTGGGGGTTAGAGTTGACAATAAGCTGAATATGAGCAGCAGAGTACCCTTGTTGCCAAAAAGGCTAATGGCATTCTGGACTACAATTGTAGGTGTATTGCCAGTAGGTCAAGGGAAGTGATTATTCCTCTCATTTAGGGCTGGTAAGGCCACATATGGAGTACTGTGTTCAGTTTTTGGGCAGCTGACTACAGAAAGGATGTGGACAAATTGACAAGAGTCCAGTGGAGGGCAACAGAAGTGGTCAGGGGTCTGGGGGACATGACTTATGAGGAAAGACTGAGGGAACTGGGATTATTTAGTCTAGAGAAGAGAAGACTGAGGGGATTTAATATCAGCCTTCAACTACCTGAAGGGTGGTTCAAGGGAGGATGGAACTAGACTGTTCTCAGTGGTGGCAGATGACAGAGCAAGGAACAACGGTCTTAAGTTGTAGCAAGGGAAGTTTAGTTTAGATATTAGGAAGAATTTTCTCACTAGGAAGGTAGTAAGATACTGAAACAGGTTACCCACAGAGGTATTGGAAGCTCTATCCTTGGACGTTTTCAAAACCCAGCTAGAAAAAGCTTTGGCTGGGATGATGTAGTTGGGGATGGTTCTGGTTTGAGCAGGGGGTTGGACTAGATGACTTCCAACCCTAACTTTTTATGATTCTATGATAGCATTTTTTTTACTGTGTTCAGCACTGGTGAGGCCTCAGTTGGAGTACTGTGTGAGTTTTGGGCCTCATACTTCAAGAAGGATGTGGCCAATTTAGAAACAGTCCACTGTAGAACAGAACAGAAATAATTAGGGTCCTAGAAGGCAAGACTTATGAGAAAAGGCCAAAAGAACTAGGGTTATTTAGTCTAGAGAAGGGAAAACTGAGAGGATATTTGATGATGGTTTTCAAACACCTAAAGGGCCGTTATAAAGAGGAAGGAGATGGGCTTTTCTCTGTGGCTATAGGGGACAAAACTAGCAACAATGGACTCAAGCTTCAGCAGAGGAAATTTAGGTTTGAAATTAGGAGGAACTTTCTGACTATGAGGGTGGTCAAGTATTGGAACAGATAGAGAAGTTGTGGAATCTCTATCCCTGGAAGTTTTCAAGAGCAGGTTAGACACCTGGCTGGGATGGTTTAGTTAGGGATGGTGCAGGGGTAGGAGTAGATGATCAATGAGGTCCCTTCTAGACCTACTTTCCTATGATCTCATGTTGCAATAGTCTACTTTTAAAGTGATAAAATTATGAATGATGGTTTTACATCTTGAAAAAAGAAAACAAAAGACTGTTCCCTTCTGAATAAGCATGAATAACAATAAACAATCCTGGTTACTTCTAGTTAGCCATTTTCTTAGTCAAATGCAACTCCAGATTATAAATTCCTAGTGCGTACTTGCAGGCAAAAGTCAATATCAATGTTGACATTATTTCCAGTTATTTATATTCCACTCCTTAAAACTCTTTTACACAGTGCCACATACAAAAATTTGACAACAGATTTGATGATGTCTGTCTATCATGCCAATCAATATGGTCCAGTAATTTCTTTGTGCTCCCCTGCACTTGAACATGAGTGACAGAATGATGGAAACTCATGGCATCATGTATGAGATCTTTCTCAGGGCTGTGAACAGTTTTTTTTTTTAAACAATCTTCTGTATTTTCCCAAACAGAAATGGATGGAGCAACTCAAAACAAATCCTATCAAGTTCTGAATACAACAGGAGATGTGTGGCACCAAGTCATAATCAGCAGCATCCAAAACAGCTGACAGATCCAGTAGCTTCAAGATGGATATCCAATCACAATTCACTGATAAGAGGAGATAGACAGCTAATGATAGGTGTGGTTTTTATACAACACGTTTATCATGAGATGCACAGAGAAAAATGACAGCTGAACCAAGACAGCTGTGTCTTGCTGTAACATCCTTCCTTACCTTATCCAATAAGGGAAAACTGATCAATAGCTGGATAAGTTGTCAATATCCAGGGACCATGTTTTGAAGAAAGAGGGCATACAAGATGCTTTCACATTATTTTTTAATTCTGTTACAGGGGTAACCCAAATGTTTTTGTTTAGTTAATAAAATTAAGCCAGTGTGAAACTCCACTGGGAAAATAAGAAGTAAAGCAGAGCTTTCAGATACATTTTTAGAATTTTCCCACTACACTTTTATTACCAACACAGTTTTGTAACCCTTGAGTTTATAGCAATTATTTCATCTAAGAAATCAAAACTGACATATTCAAAAGAAAATTCTGGGGATTCTAAACATGACAATGAAAGAAAATGAAGCAAAAAGGAGGAACAAACAGAAAGGTCTGACAAAGCCATTTTCACAGTAACTTGTCAATGACAATTAAAAACTAATTATGTCTGATAGCAGAAACCTTTCTTACCCAAGGGTTTTGAAGAGAACTTAGCTTGCATCATAAATATCAGTTCAAATATAACTTCAATACATATACTACGAGCACTAACAAGATATATATTATTCACAGCAGTATTGAAGAATCTGTACAGTGCATAATGCCACCCCACAGATAAAATAATAGACAAAACGTGTAAATAAAGTAGTGTATCAGTATAAGGGATAGAGGAAGTTAGCTCAAAGCATCATTATTTACTCTTGTATTCTTAGACTATTATCAGAATTGGACCTACATAATGTAAACTTGTATTATTAAAATATTTGCAATGGACATTTCTTGTTACAAGGTTCTCTTGCCATTTGTTGAAAACAGCAACCAAATACCTTCTAGGTAATGTATATATTATGACACGTTTTATAGAAAAAAATAGTTCAGAAATGTTGTAGAGACTTTATGCTAAATAAATACTGGTATTATTTCATACCCTTCCACAGCTAAATCCAAGCTACCTCAATAAAAAGTATAATTCTGACACGACTCCATCACATGCAATGTGTAAAGAACACATTTTGCTTTTCTGAATGGTTGCCTAACATGTGTCTGAGTCCATGGTAATGATGATGGTCATTACTTCCCTTTTCACAAATAATTTGTAGGAAGGCATTTGACATACTAGAAATGGTTCTATTTGACATTATCTAAAAGACAAGGTCCATGTATAAAAGCAATGCACTTTTTCATACCTCAAGTACCTCAATTTATCATACTACCTCATGCTCCTCATCCATGTGAGAACTAATGGCATGGCCAGGAGTAATCCAGACTGGTTCATGAGTGACTACATGGCTCCAGGGGCTGGGCTCAAGCTGTTTGGGGCCCAGCTAGTCTTTTCTTCTGTGCTCCCTGTTGGAGGCCACAGTCCCAGAAGGGAAGGATGAATCAAGGAAATGAACCAGTGACTGACACTGGTCCCACCGAGAAAGTTTCAGATTCCTTGACCACGATGCACACTTCAGAGAGAGAGGACTCCTGCGAAGGGACATTTACCTCACAAGGAAAGGTAAGTCCCTGTTCACAGCCAGGATGGCTGATCTTCTGGACAGGGCTTTAAACAAAAATTGCTGGGGGACGGGGATACACAAATTCAAACATGTCCCCTGACCAACATACAAGTAAATCCTGTAGACAGGGACACTGGGAGAGCCACTCTTGTGAGAGCTGAGGGAATAGTTCTACATCTGAGGGACATGAAGACGAGGGCCTCAGTAGGAGGACTCAGGTGCCTGTATACTAACACCAGGAGCATGAAGAACAAGCAGGAGGAGATACCCCTCCTACTGTCCAGTGGACATTATGATCTAGTAGGGATAATAGAGACCTGGTGAGACTCCTCACATGACTAGAGCACAGCTGTAGAGGGCTACAACCTGCATAGTAGGGACTGGGCAGGAAGAAAGGTGGTGGCATTCCTTTCTACATGAAAGAGCAGTACACATCCTTGGAGGTTAATATCGACTCCAGAAATAAACAGTTTGAAACCCTCTGGGTTAAGTTGTGGGGAAGCAGGGGAGGGGCACAGCAAGAAAGACCTAACTGTAGGTGTAAACTACAGACCACCAAACCAGGGGGAGGAACTTGATCTGCAGTTCACCCAAGAATTGACTGAGGCCACATGTGCATGTGCCATGATCATCATGGGTGATTTTAATTATCCTGACATTTCCTGAGAGGAACACTTGGCAAAGTTGGATCAGTCACAGTCCTTCCTGACCTGTGTTGAGGAGCTCTTCCTGTCTCAGGAGGTGAATGAGCTAACCAGAGGAGACATTCTGCTAGACTTGGTCCTGGCCAAAGGAGATGACCCGGTGACTGACTTAAATATAGAGGGAAGTCTGGGAGACAGCAACCATGAAACCATCATGTTCACTGTCCAACATAAGGCAGACAAATCTGATAGCAGGATTGAAGTCTTGGTCTTCAAAAATGCAGATTTCAACAAACTTAGGTCACTAGTAGGGCAAGTGCTGTGGGACCAGGGACCGAAGGTGAAAGGTATGCACGAATAGTGGTTGTTCCTTAAGGACATGATCCTTGAAGCACAAAGGAAGTCCATTTCCATGTGGAGAAAAGGTAACAGAAGGGCTGAGAAGCCCTTTTGGCTAAACAGGGAAATCATGGTCCTCTTAAGAAAGAAGAAATAGGTTTATAAACAATGGAAGCTTGGGGTGGGCCCCAAGGAGGACTATTCCATGACTGCCTTCATTTGCAGGGAACAGATAAGAAAGGCTAAAGCAGTGACTGAACTTAGATTAGCAACAGGAATCAAGGACAAGATGTCCTTCTTTAGGTATATAAGGAACAGGAGGAAAACAAATGGGAGCATGAGGCCATTGTTCAACAACTTAGGAGAGCTGGTTAATGGCACCCAGGAGAAAGCTGAACTTTTGAATGACTACTTCACCTCAGTCTTTCACCAGACCCAGAGGAAAACCATGCTAAGTAGAGTACAGGATGAGCACAGTAGGAATAATCACCTTCCTACTATTGCCATAGAATTGGTGTATGTCCAGTTAAAAGAAAAAATTAGATGTATACAAGTCAGTGGGACTTGTATATTATATATATTTCCATTTGCCATATGCTGCTGCAAAGAATGTTGGCTAGTCATAATGTGCAGGTAATATATTACAAATAGTGTATGCATCCAGAATCTCTTGTATTACACTGATATATAATTGCATTTACCTTGGTCTTTAATTAAAATAATGTTGACATCATCATAGTCAATATTAAGATATACCCCACTGAAAACAAAAGGGTTCACTGATAATGTTATTCATTGCAAAACTCTTTTTTTTTTAATTATGAGCAATGGAGAGCCTATTAATACTAACAACAATGCCTAGTTAATTGTGTTTAAATTCCTAGCCCCATTTTAGCCCCTTATGTCTACTTGTTTTCTCCTTTCTCCTCTTCAGCAGGGTAGATTTTCTGATTATGGTGTTAGCTTTGACTCTAATATCTCTATATATGAGATTAATAGTGTAATATAGTGTAATATGGGTCTTATCTATTTTCAGTATTCTGAGATAAGGTGTCATATACGTTTAAATATATAATTATTTTAAAAATACATAAACTTCATGAATATTCAGAAAGAAAAAGGATCACTAAAATATTATATTCTCATGTATATGCAACTATATTACAATGTAGCTTTATCAAACGTAAATTCAGATTGTAGAGCTTGGTCATACACTCATTGAAGTCAATGTCAAAGTTCCCACAGCTTTTAAGTATGCAGGATTAAGGTCTTGATGCATATTTGTGCTTCAGGCAAATTCAGAGCTGGTATCTTGTCTATATAATGTCAGTCAGTCTTCTCCTACTTTTTCTTTTATGTCATTATAAAAAGACATCCTCCATTACAACAGGCTAACCAAGCATGTGTTGCTTTTAATTATAATAAGCGTTTGGTTTTTTTTGTATACATACACATCTTGTACATACACATGTACACACAAGCATACATACACTGAATATGACAGCATTTAGGGAAAGCAAGTCCAATCTTCATCCCTTTTGACCAGGGGTGGGCAAAATATGGCCTGCAGGCTGCAACCGGCCCATGAGGCCATTCAATCCAGCCCGTGGGGCCCCTAAAAATTTAGGAAATTAATATTTATCTGTCTTCCTGTCAAAAATGATAGGAACCAGGGGCAGTAGGACCCAGGGGAAGCCCAGTGGTCTCCTGCAACAGGAGGGTCTGCCTGGTCCCACCCCCACAGCCAGAAGCCCCAGCAGGGAACATATGGCTGCACTGTGCCAGAAAGTTAGGTGGGGGGGGGGAGGGCAGGAGAGGGCAGGGGAGGACCTCAGGCAGAGAAGGAGCCTGGGAAAAAGCAGCTTGGGGAAAAGTGGCTCCTCCCCCACCCCATGTCCGGTGCTCCCTGATGCAGCAGCTTGCAGCCCACACAGGGCTGTCCTGAGCAGGCACAGGCAGTCCCATGTGGGCTATGAGCGGCTGCAGTGCAGGGCACTGGCCATGGGGAGGGCAAGGGGATGCTTTTCCTGTGCTCAGCACCAGCTTGTAACCCACCCCTGCAGCCAGCCTGGGCCCTGCGCCAGCTCCGGCCTTGCCCGTTGGAGCTGCACATGGCGGCAGCAGCTGTGGCCCCCCTGCTTGCTGCATCAGGCAGTGTTTGCTGCTGCTACTCACCCAGAGTACACACTGGACAGCACAGAGGCGGCAGTGGCAAACACTGCCTGGCGCAGCAAGCAAAATAATTGTCCCCCCAAAATAATTGTCCATGATATTCCCACATCAGGCCTGCACATAACGAGTAAATTATAGCATTATTCAATTCTGCTTATTTTGGCATTTGCTATGACAAAGAATAATTTAAGATTTGAGTTTCAAAACAAGATTACAAATACCATGATATTCGTGCTGTTTGCCATTTATTACTGGTATTCAGGTTCATCACTAATAGTTGTGATAAAATGTTACACTTGCTGTCAGTAAGTATGCACATCATCTCACCACTCCAATTTCATGCTGTAGTCATCTTATAGATATTCAAATAGAAGCAAATATTTGAAAATCAGTCATATGACTGGCAGATTTTCTCCCTTTATATTGGAAAGTAGTTGGTTGTTATTCTGAACCAAAAGAGAGAAATATGTGAGGTTGTAGAGGGGAGGAAACAGAGTATGAGGAAACATGTATGGCCAACTGCCCAGAGGTGGCCAAGTTAGTATCAACCAAAGCGACTGTTCCTCTCCATTGATATAGGTGAGTGATTTCTGGGGGCAAGAGGACTGCTGGGACTCTTCATACAAATCATTTAGTGCCTTGAACATTCAGGGGTATAGTGTAAAGGGTAAGAGGACTGGGAGAGGCCCTTTGACCTTGATACTAGAGCCTGTGTTGTGTTGGGTATTGAAAGGGTGATCCTATCAAGACTAATAAAAAATAACTTGGGGATTTGGAATGTCACATGTGTGTCTCTGTGTATGCATACCTATTTACACATACACACAACATTCCAAGTCCCTGTCTAAATCATTCATTATCAGTCTTGAGATTACACACTCTCTTTCTCCATTTGGGTTAGCACAAGTCACACAAAAAAGTGAAGAGAATGTGAAGACATGGATTTGGCCAGCCAGAGCCATACAGATCGTTATGACACTGATAATGCTAGGATAAGGTGGCATGTCTTTCCAAATTATTTCCCACTTACTTCTGCATAAAGCTGTTTTGCAAAAATTACCATGGAGATAAAGTTCGTGTAACGCTGAGGTGTGCAACATATTATCATTTCTGAAGGGAATATTTTTAAAACACTTCTCTGAAACTTTTCCATATTGGATTATCATTAATACAGTTTCTGTATTAACTTCAATTTGAAATTTGTAATTGTCTGTTATATTTGTAAATTATTCAAGTAGGAACTATATATGTTTCAGGCTGGGTTTTATAATGTGTCATGTACAATTGAAGCATGATGTAAATACACCATAGAAATACCTGTTTACAACAGTATGACAATGCAGGGTTAATTCCAATTTACATGATAAAGTCTAAATCTAAACACTACCAGACAAAGCACTGATCTTGCAAACATTTGACTTTTTTTTTCCCTAACTGTAAAGGTGAATACCTTCCTGGGTCTATTATAGCTATATTTGTTTTTGATTTTTGTTTTGGGGTTTTTTTTCCCATTCTTCTACTTAATTTCACCAGCAATTTTTTACTGAGCAACAAAATGACAATAAGAGTCTAAATATGCAGCCCATTTAAGAATTAGGAGGCTAGAGTTTTGCTTAAATCACCCAGAATAGCATAATGTTAGGTTATATTTTCAGAGTTATAAGGGGTATTTCAAATTATTTTCTTATAGTTCAAATTATTTTCTTATAGTTCAGTTATATGGATAGCTAACCATCCATAAGCCACTGGTAAATATCTTCCAGGTTTCTCAAAATAGAATACGATAGTAATTGCATTCAAAGGTCAGCTGTTAGAGGGTGCTGTATAATGCTGTTGCTTATGATACCTTCTAGGAGTGGACACTTTTGAATTAATGATAGTTTTGATTGTCTGTGTTGAATACTCCTCTGCATGGGCTGGGAGAGGAGAGAGTGGGGTACTATAATAATACACCTGGACCCATTTTAGTTCTTACCTGGGTAGTAGCCATTTGGCTGAAATCACCTCCTGTCATTTTGATCAAAATGGGATTTGAAACTAGGTCCCAAGAATAAAATAGAATGAATAAAATTGCACATAGCTTTTCAGGCTGGACAATAGCTCTTCATAATTCTAATCCATTTTTTTAGTACTTCAGTTTGCTTATCAGTCCTTGAGAAAGGTGCACTGTTCTTAGTCACACCAAGTACCAAATGCTAACCATTCTTTTTTTTTTTTCACATTGGATCCATGAATATGAAGAGTAAGCTTCTTCAGAGATCAAATTTACAGGCACATTTTTTATTCAAGGAATCCGATCCAAAATTGTATCTTTTTTTTCTGCACTGGACAATCTGATATTCTTTATTAAAAACACTTTAGGTTTGCACAGCAATCATACAAGGTAGTACCAGTATATCATTATATTACTTTCTTGCTGTGTTAATGTTGATGTACAGGGAAGAAACTCAAGTTTTCCTTCCCTCTCTAACAGTATTGCTCCTAGTTCTATCCACATTAATACAGTATTTTATAATGAGATACTTATGGACCAACACTGAGAGTACTTCTATGAAGGATTAAAGGAAATTACAGGAAACATTATTTTCATCGTTCATTAGGATACTAAGAAACCAATGGAAACATTTTTGAATAGAGAGGAAAGGACAAGGTCAGGAATCAGAGATATCAGACACAGTATATCCAAAATTTCAATTGCATAGGTTCTGAGGTTGTATGGCCCTTCCAGAGTATCTAGAATTTTAGTTCATGTATGTCATGTTTCCCATAGTGGAAGGCACAAGGGTATGTCTCTTTGTTAAAATAAAATACTTTCCTGGGTTTAATATATTTTCTGATGTTCTAGGTTATTTACTAAAGATGTATATTATAGCAAGAGGGACAGGCTTCAAATAGGTAGTTTTTACTTTTTGTTAGGCACTGTATAAATATGCAGGAAATGATGGTCTCTGCCTCAAGAAGAGTCTATAAATTCAAATACATCATAAGATACACACAGGGAACATCTACACAAGATGCTTTACTGCACAGTACATTACTGTTCACATATGCTGACCCTTACTGCGCAGTAATTTTCTCTACCCTGGCAGTTAATTTGCTACCTGCAAATGCAAGCAGCAGATTAACTGCAGAGTAATTACTGTGCAGTACGTCATGTGTAGATGGCTGACAGGGAGCAAATGGCTGACAGGGAGCTGTCAGCTGGGCAGTAGGGGGCAGGAGATTGCTCTCTGCCCCCAGGAGCTACCTGCTGCCAAGGTGGGCTCTGCCACTGAAGGCTGGATGGAGACAATGTCCCCCTGTAATAGTAGCAGGGCGATCCTAGCCCCAGCTCCATAATAGTAATCACAGAGTGGGGTCTGGGAGCTCCCTGAATGGAGAGAGCTCCCCAACTAGCCTGGACCTACCCCTGACCAGCACAGTTCCCAGCCAGCTCCAGGCTGCATGGGGAATTGTGTGTGTGCAGCCTGGAGGTGGCTGGGGACTGTCAAATGTTTTGACTCAAAGATACCAAAAGATATGTACTATTACTTATTATCAATTTAAAAGCAGAATCTTAACAACAGGGAAATGATGGATGGAAAAGAACCAAAGTCAAGACATGAGCAGATCAATCTTTATTTAATCAGGTATGTTTTAATAATTCTTTTTTGCTCCTGAAAGGTGCCAGTTTTCCAAGGCTAAATAAGTAGGGCAAAAACAGTAAAAAAGTGTATATAGTATCTGTCTGTAGAAAAGCTATCTTAGGAGAAAGCCCTTGTAGGAAAAAAGAAGGCTACAATTTTCATAGGTGTTAGCCTGTAATTCATATGTAGGCTGAACATATAATGCATATATCCACAGACAAACCTGAAAGAGCAAGCTTTAACAATTCAGATAAAGTGAATAAATCCCATAGGCATGGAAAAGCACCATATGGTAACAACTACAGCTGGTCAGAATATTTCAGTAGTTTTGAGAAAAATGTCGGGGTAGAAAAAAAATCCTCAAAATCTTCTTTTCATGCACATCCAGAGTGGCTTCCAACTGCCATAAGAAAATAAGCTTAGCAGTTTTTCAGTGTAGAAGATACATTGGTATGCATCTGTGGGCATTCTTAAAGCTGACCCTGATTACCAATGTAGACATATACTTAAGCTCCCTGCTGTTCAAGATGGAGTAAGCTGACAAATAACAATGATAAACACTTCTTCATCCAGAAATTAGTTACTAAGTTATCCAGATCTTCTCATTCAATCTTTTTCTCTTAGAATGATGTGGTTCAGTGATGCATTTAAACAGACAAGTTCTGGATCTTACTCTCATTACAATCAGTTGTGAAACTATCACTCATTTCAAAGTGAAGAGGTTTCAGTCGATAGTTCTCAGTCATGTGCTTGTATTCTCACTTTACTGTAGAGTTAAGATGAGATAAGATAAGTATAGCTAATTTAGTCACAAGAGAAGGTAGGTTTGTGACAAGCAATACCCTGTTGTAAACAGGACAAAGAAACACAATGTTCAGCTTTATACTCATGTTGCTTAATTGAATATGGTGTAGAATTACCCTTAGAAAAAATAGGGGTAAAATCAGACAGCGTAGAGGCATTTTGTATCCATACCGTGTTTAGTGTTATAATGTTAACATAGTTCAGATCTACTTTAGGGCATTATCCAAATTGTTCTTGTAGTTGTCTAAGTGAGATTATAGTAAACTGTAGGTACTTATTTATTTAAGGGCCTGCATAAATGATGTTTGCAGTGGTGTAACTTGAATTAGCAGACATCTGTAAATGATGCCATCTGGAAGAGAGTAGTAATATTATGTGAAGTAGAGCCCAACCACAAGTTGATGAAGGTCAGGTAAGCAAGAGAGAGAATGACTGTAGCCTACTGAGGGGAGCATTCTCCTGGGAGTAAAGAGAGTCCTGAATCCTGCTGCTGGAATCTTTATTCATTTTACATTAGATAAGCATTGGTTAAAAGTCAAAAGTATCCCTGGCATTTTCTACTGGTTCACTGTAAACACCTCCCTGCTTGGAGCTAGATCAATGTGGATTGTTGACTGAAAGCACCCAACTCTTTCAATTGACTGCATAGGTACATGACTGTTACTGTCCTGTAACAGCATTTTTTTCACCTCCACCTATGTGTTGGTGACTATGAGACTGATTTAGATCTGGATTGTAGTGAAAAAAATTATTTGCATAGGGTTCTGACTAAGAAAGAACAAATTACTGAGGTACCCCAAAAAGATGTGGAGCAAGATAAGTACATCATTATCTGATCCTGGATATCAACATAATCCTAAGGAAATTCATCATCCTAAGATATGTGTGGTATCTTATCTTTGGTGAGTTGGTTGTTCATATAATATCTCTGATATAATCAAGTTAATGAAATCCTGTGCAGTCTAAAATCTACATACACAACAGGCCTTCCACAATGATATATCGTGAGTTTCAATGATCTTTTGGAGTCAATATTCAGGGTTCCTTTTTCTTCACAGTTTAATTTTATTTGAGGTTTATCTTTATGAATACATTAATTGTGCACTTGACTGAATGCGATAGTATAGGTTATTGAGAAACCAATTGCATAGTATCATTTGCATAATGTAGACAATGCATAATGGGGCATGAGATTATTAAAGATATCAGATTCACCTCTTTAATAATAAAGTCCTTTCCCTTTGGTACTGTACATTACATAGTACATTATGCAACATCATTATAAAAATGCAACATGATAAGGATACTATTACTTCCCTCAGGAAACTAGTCCACAATCTAATACTTTTTACAGACAGGCTATTTTTTTTCCTGATGTTAATCCTATTTTTTTCCTTTCTTAATATCATTTGGCTACATGTAGATTATATTGCTTTGTTGCTCATTGAACAACCCTTCTTCACTATGGGACTTAGTGTAAATATTATATTTGTAGCTTATATTTACACTTTCCCACAGTTGATGATTTGTCAAATTGTACAAAGTCAGGCACTGATATCACAGTGCATTTCATGGAGGCAATTCTCTGTGCCCACATGGAGCTCATTGCCATTTGGATGTCTTGCATAACAAGAGTCATTTTTTGTAAGCAGTTTAACAGGTTCATTACTTCAGAAATTTTTTATTAAAGCCAACCTTGCCATTTGACTTTGTAGCTATTTGGGTTTGGTTTGGTTTTGTTTCATTTTGTTTTTTTCCATTGTTCCACTGAGGTAACATAAAAATCTTTAATTTTCTCTGAAATGTTATATCTTCCATAATTGCTCCATTAACTCTTCAACAGAAGCTTCTTGCTTCTGATTCTTTATGGTTGCCTCACTATCTGTGTAAAGTCTCTTCAAATTTTCATTAATTTCCTTATTTCCATTTCATATTTTAACTTTTTGTATCTGTACTACTTGCTGTATTTCCAGTTTCTGAAGGACAATTATCAGTTGTTTGGTTGCATATTTTCCTGTATTTTTCTGTCTAGCCATAAGTGTTCCCTTTCCTTTCTGCTTAATTTTTCTATGTAGTTCTTCATAGTACACCCTGTACAAACATACTTAAAAATATGGCCTGTATCTCTAAGGGCGTATATATATGAGGAAGTTAGTGGACAGTAAGGTAGGGTGCTTGCTACTCTCTTCTACCTCTCCATGGGCATGTCAACACATGCAATTAATGTGCAGAAAGCTTACTGCAACTGACTGGGGCAGGGGGCTGGAAAAGTGTCCCCTCCTCTGCAACTGTTTTCCATTCCCCTGGCTGGTGAGGCAGCTGCAGTAACTCCTCGACTAGGTGGGGAATCCTGTGGGGAGCCAGGAGCCACACAATGCTGGAACGGGAGGGAGAGGCAGGAGTGACCCTGTCTCAGTGCTGATTGGCTCCCAGCTCCTGGGGGGGTGGGGTGTGGGGAAGAGCAGGGAGCTGAGCAGAACCAGAACCAGGACCAGGAGCAAATTTGCTCCTGCTCAGTGTCTACACAGTGTTACTGCGCAGTAACTACTGAATAGTTAATCTAGTAACACTATTTAATTCAGATCTAAACAATCTGTATTTACAGGGACTAGCTAACTGCACAGTAGACTAATTTACTGTGCAGTAGCTTCTGTACACGGTGATGCCTTACTGTGCAGTAGATTAGTCTACTGCACAGTAAAGTGTTTCATGTAGTTGCACCCTATGTGGATGCATGCCAATAACCACATTATAGAGTTAATGCAGAGTAGTGAGAATATTGTAAAGCTAAACTCTAGTTTTCTGCATTCTCTAAAGCAGAAAGGCCCTTAGGGATTAAAATTTCAGGGTGGTCATCTAAGTGAAAGTTTTTTAATCATTTAACTGGAATTTTTTATTCTTATGCACAGGTAGCAACTCTATTTTTCAACAGTGTGTATGCAAACATCTGAATGTATACTACATGTACAGACTGAGCATGTTCAGTTGGCTATGTACTTGTTGGACACGTAAGGGGTACAACCCCATGTGGACATGTACCAACATCCAGAGCCTGACAATGTAGGTGGTCCAAACCCAGTGAGCATTATACTTGGGAGGAGGAGAGCCCTTTTATGGTTTAGTCTCATCAGTGGTTAGAGAACTTGATCAAGAAGAAGAACACCTAGAGCATATTTACACATGCTCTGGGGGAGAGGGAGGTGCTTTAATTAGTACAGCTCTCTGGAGCCACTCTAATTAAAGGGCCTGCAGTATCTGGTGTATTCAGCTTCAAAATGGAGGCAGGGGCACTTTAATTAAATCTCATTTACTGAGCTATAGTTAAAGTGTTCCCACTGCCATTTTGAAGCATAGGGACTCTGAATACACAAGATGCCAAGGCTGCTGGAGCATGCTAATTAGCATGCTCCAGCAGACTCGATTAATTGAGTCTGCTCTGATATGCTGTCATTACAGTGTCGGAGCAGCTGTCCCTTATATCTATACACACCCTTAGGTTCTAAGATTCCCTTACCTGAAGGTTGTTTGAGCCTGCATCTCTGACTTTCCAGCATGGTACTCTGACTACCATGCTAATCTACATCCCTCTCCAATTCTCCTTTTTAAACAGATGGTCTGATGGTCTTTAGGGAAAACAAATAGATGATGGATAGTGCAGTGGAGAAGTTTCTGTTCACTCCAGGCTAGAACCCAGCCCCCACTCTCTTCTAGGGCAGCAGTGATCCCACTGGACTTGTGCTTTGTGCTTTTACTCCTAGCCTTACATACATTCCTGTTTTGGCTGTCCAGTGTTACAGAATCCCTTCCTGTGCATAGGTGCCAAACATGCCACTTAAACAAGTAAAAAACTGCCATTTAAAGGACTAAAGGGAAATAAAACTCCCCTGTAAGTAACTCAACTAGAGTTAAATTTTGAACCAATTCCTTTACATTTCTTAGGACTTATGGGGGGTGGGGAGTCTCTTGTGCACTAAGAACTACCTTTTTTCAACAACCAGACATTTAAGATGTCAAGAAATTGCCTCTCAAAATCCTGTCCAGATGTGACAGAAAGAATTTGATGGGTATGGTCCCACTGCAACATGCATATTGTAACTTACTTCTTTTTCATACAATGAAAGAGAGAGAGGGAAATTGAAACATTTTCTGCTTCCAAGATCAGATAATCAAAGTATATATATGAGAAAAATGCAGGGCACAGCTTCCCCTCTGTTTTAAAATCAAAAGCAGAGCTACAAACCCAATGGACGTTACTGCTGTTTCACGCATTTCAGGGAACTTATCTCTTTGGTTTAAGTATGAATGTGGTTGCCTTCTTAAAGTTAGCATCAGACATGTTGATTTTTTTCCCTTCAATTAATTGTCCCAAAAGCAAGCATGATAGAAATAGGATCCTTATGTACGTTCATTTCAATGATTAAGATACCTTACTTTGTCCGAATCTAGTACCCTGTCACTGTCCCTGCCCACACTAATGAAAGCTGGCCTGTTTCCAGTTGGCTCTATTACTTTAGACTTCACAGTGTTCAGGTATAGTGTGGTCAGATTGTTCTGGTAAATTGCTTCCTCCGTTTACAGAATTGCCATATTTTTTTCCTTGCAGTCAGCTTTTAAAAAGTGCTATCAGTTTAGGAAAAAAGGTGATAAGTAGCCATGTAGTCTCTCTCTTAAAAACACTTTATGTAAGAACTAGCCAACATTTGTCTAAAGAAAAGATCTCAAAAATTTATTCCTTCATAAATTATATTATATCTGACGTAAAGTAATTTTACAAGGGGGGCAAAAAATGTTGTACATGAGTCATCCAACAAGACACCCATACAATAACCTTCAGTGACAGGCACACCACTCAACAGGCATGAAGACATACCCCACAGGTTAAAAATAAACTGCTCAGCTATAAAATTTCTCCTACCCAACACTCTCAGGTTGTATCTACATGAGATGTTTGCTGCAGAGTTGCCTAATTAGCTCCACAGTAAAGACTCAGCATCTACATGTGCGACCCTATTAAGACTCAGTCAATTAATAAATGCCACCATAGGTTAGTACTTGTAAATACTAGTGTTATCCTGAAGTGGTGTTATTTAATGCAGTGCAACACATGTGTAGACACTCTTGGGGTTGGATAGTAGGACTGTGCAAAGCTTCAGGTGCTGATTCGATTCGGAGAAGATTTGGTCAGATTCAGCAGCTGAATATCTGAATCCAAATCGAAATGGGAGACCAATAAAAGGTCTGAATCAATTTGAAGTTCTCCAAATTGATTCAGAAAAGATTCAGACAGCTTCAGTAATTCAGGCAGTCTCCACTCACTGCCACAGGGAGCTGGACCCAGACTCTGTGCCTGTCAGTAGGGAGTGGGGGGGGGGGGCACACAGGAGGAGGGGACGATGGGGGACCCCCACCAGGCCCCATCCTCTGCCTCCTCCCCCAGCCCCCCTAACTCACCCACTCTCCCAGCACCATCTAGGGCTGCCCCGCTCAGCCCCAATGTCCTGGCACATGAAAAAAAAGCAACACATTCAATGGCTGCTGCCAAGTGGGAAGGGGGGTGATCCCCACTGCTCCCCACTGCCCTGTACTGTGCAGCCCCATAGATAGCTGCCTCACCTGGCCCCAACTCTCAGTTCTTTAAAATAAAATGTCCCACACTCACCAGCTGCTGCAGTGGCCATCTGAGCTTCTGGGGGCTCATGGCAGAGCCCCGCCATGCAGCACAGGGCAGTGGGGATCATCCCCCCACACCTGGTGGGAGCTGATGAGTGTGGGGCTTTTTTTTTTTTTAAGTGCCAGGATGCTGAGGCCAGATGGGGCAGCCACTGATGAGGCTGGGAGAGCAGGCGGGGGATGGGGCCTGGCTGATTCAGAGATCTTGCGTGGTTCGGGCAGCAGCCAAATCTCCAAATCAGATTTGGCTGAACTGATTTGGGACAGTGATTTGAATCACCAAATTGAATCTGAAGTGAATACTAGCTGCTTCACACAGGCCTACTGGCTAGGGCAGAAGGATGGGGGCTCCCTGCACCCCAGCCAGCCTCTCTGCAGCACACTGAGCTGGGTCGAAGCAGTCCGCCGCAGAACTCCTGCCAGCTAGGGTTGTTCCAGCCTGGCTCAGTGTGTGTTGTGGTCCTGGCCACGTGTGTAAAGGCAGCACCCGAGAGTAATAAACTCTGAGACAAACTGCACAGGAGTTTATTCAGTTGAATTAACTGCACGTGTAGATGCGTTCTCAATCTTCAAATGACAAATGTAACTTAAGAAAACTGTCTTAATGTTATATCCAAAGTTGTTCATAAGCAATACAAGACAATCACATAAATATAAAACTGATACACTGAAATCTCAGAGATGAAAGTATCTATATAAATGGTACTGGTGAGACCACTACTAAAAATGATCCAGCTTTGGATTCCACATTTTAGAAAAATGTTGAAAAACTGATGGAAATTCATAAAGGAGTTACTAGAATGGTTAGTGACCTGGAAAATGTTTTTTTTTATACTCAGTAAATTAAAGATCTCAACTATTTAATCACAACGAAGGCTCATAAACAACTTGATCATAGTTGTTAACTACGATACATAAATGGGAAGAAGACAGGTACTTTATTCTAACATACAACACTGTAATCTAATACTAAGGCTGTAGGATGAAACTAGACTAATTCCAACTGCAAATAAGGTTAATTTTTTTTTTTCAACAGTAATTCAGCACTGGAGTAGTTTACCTATAGATGTGGTAGGTTCCCTATCACTTTTAGCCTTTAAATGAAGCTGGGATGTCTTTCCACAGGCGACTGTAGATGCCACTACTTTTCTTATTAGTATAGATATTTACTTTAATTGTTTGTTATGATGCAAGTCTGGAGGTCAAAAATATTAACAAAAATATCAAAAATTTCAGGGTTCGATTTCTTCTGTAGCTGTGATTGTCCAGGAACTATGAAAGAATGAAAAACTTTTTACTTATATCTTTTATTGAACCAACTGTATAGCTGGGAGAGAGGTGGGCAAAAAAGCTCTCTTCTTCTGTGCCCAGACGTGAAGAAGAGCACTTTGTGCCCCCAAATTTGTTTACCTCCTCCCCAAAATGTTAGGGCTATGTTTAAGATTCCCTGTAATATTTGATCGAATATGGACAGTGATTGCAAACTAAATTTGTAAGTATTCTTCAATAAAACTATTCATATGAATAAAGAAAATTTATCAGAGCAAGGGTTTGCTGTACTGTATCCGCTGGCAGTAACAGTAGTGCTCTTTTTCTGTTGTGAGTTTGAGTCAGTCATGGGTCTTCAGAGTGCTCTTTCTTTCTTTGAGGCAGGGCATAAATGAGTGCATCAAGTCCTCTTTATTTATTTAAGATGTTCCTCATACAGGAAAACAGATGGAAGAATGACACTTATCTTTTCAAACTTCCACGCATAATTTAATCCAGATGTAGAATTACATACAATCACACGATTTTTACCTATCCTAACAATTCAAGTGATGAATGTGTCAGCAAGCTACTTAACTGAAACTGGGATAGCTTTTTGATCTGTGTTTACCTTGACTAGGTGCTCATTCTATTGTATCTGGAGTTCCAAAAAAATAGTAAAACACAATACTAAGAATATTTGCCAAAATAGCAAAATGTCGTAAACTTTGCATGTCTCTGTTGTTCTAGACAAAGCATCCAGATCCTATCAGTAAATCTTTATTAGGCTGCTATTTTGAAAAGCAACAGTATATGTTAATTTTAAATGGGAGTTCTAAAGAGCATGGCATGGGGCTAAGTTTACATCAGTAAATTAACATACAGTATGCTGAGGGGACAAAACTGAAACAGTTGATGGGATTCATGTTCATGTTCTGTCTTTACCTAAATATTTATTAATACAGTAATATGGCATGTTTTTGAGAAAGAAAACTATTTTAGTTTTCTTATCAATGTGTCTTTGGCACAAACCCATAATACCTTTCTTCCTGTTTGGTAGTTTTAGAGTATTGTAACAACAGGTTATCTTTCCTTTACTTTGCTGTAGTTCAATCAGATGCCCATGATAACACAGATAGAGCCTCTGTCACAGAAACAATAAACCCAGTTTATGGCTATCACAAGTGGATGCAATGCCAAGAACAGGTTCAGGTCCCGTAGCCTCTCCTCGTAGGGCCTGCCCTGCTGCACCCTGATCATGCGAGTGCCCCTCCTCTGGACCCTCATGATGTTGTCCACATCCCTCCTGAAGTGTGGCGCCCAGAACTGGATGCAGTACTCCAACTGTGGCCTGACCAATGTCATATAGAGGGGACGATCACCTCCTTGGGCCTGCTCGTGATGCATCTATGGATGCATGGCAAGGTATGGTTAGCCTTCCTGACTGCATCCCCAGCATGTTGGCCATTGCCAAGTCAGGCTGAGCCCTGATTGGCTTCCCATACACCCTCAACCTCCTGTTGCCCCCTGCAGGGGAGGAAAGGAACCTCCCTCCAGTACTGGGTGGGGTGGAGGCTGCCCACTCAGGGGGAGCCACCTCAGAGGGTTTCCCCTGGCCTAACCAGCGTGGTCTCCCCTGCTTCATGATCCTAGATTTGCCTCCAATCCCCCCCATGTGGTCCGGATAATGTTTGGCCAGCCCCACCCCTGTAGGGAGGACTGTTCCCTGCCTCCCATCTGCAGTGGCAGGGCTGGCCAAGCAGCAGCTGAGCTGCTGCCAACAGAAACCCCCTATCTGGGCAGCCCCTTGGCACCAGAACAAGGGACTGCTCCCTACCTCCCACCGGTGGAGGAGGGATGAGTGTGGGAGACGGGGTAGGCACCTGGACAGATAGGCTTGGGGTGGGGCTGAGGCCGGGGGAGTGGCTCTGTTCCCTTTCCCCCTCTCTCACTGGGCTGACGGGTGCAGTCAGGATGCAGGCTAGAGAACAGAGGCTTTGCTGCCTCAGCTCTATGACAGCCTCGGGGCAGGGCTAGCCTGGTTCAGGTGGAGCAGACAGTGCAGCCAAGGCTAGCCTGTTCATCCTGCGGGGGTAGAGGGTTCAGGAGACACAAGGTATCCTGGGATTCTGGGGGACTGTGACCTAACTTGAGTTGGGAGGGGACCTGGGACACAAGTTTGAGAGACTGTTTTAACCTAAATCAGTTAAGTCTGATACTACATCCACCCAGGTCTATCTTAAACCAGGCTTGGCCATTTTGAAACCAGTCTATGTGCACTGAACTTCTGTTCTTTTACAAGTTTAGACTGGTTTCTGTTATCTTATATCAATGTATGTGTAATTTCTGTCCCTAGCCAAGATTTCAGAAACAGCCACCATGAATTCACAAAGAGAAGGCAAGTTATGCCTGACCAATTTGATTTCCTTCTATGCTAAGGTGATAAGCTCTGTGGATGAGGGGAATATGTGCTGACCTCTAGCAAAGCTTTTGACACTAACAGGAAATCCTCATTAATAAACTAAGGAAATACAGATTAAATGAAAGTGCTATACGGGGCATACGTATTCGTAAATGTTTGAATAATTGATAACCACTATCAAGTGGGACACCCTAAGCATATGTCCTGGGTTTGGTACTGCTTAATATCTTCATTAATGATTTGGAATATGAGATTGAGTGGATACCTAGCACATTTGCTAATGACACTAAATTAGGTAGTTGCACATGCTCTGGAGGGTAGGACTTAAATCCAGAATGATCAACTGGAGATCATATTTATCATTCCATTGATGGATACTGTTTCACTGATGGCCACAAAGTAGCTAAGGTACAACACTACTTTATATTAGTACAAATATAAATTCATAAAAGTACATATACACATATTATAATAGTTACATCATTCATAATTTATAATGCACACACTATAAACATATACTATTATGCATTATGAATATTGTTATAAACTTTATAAATTATGGATAATTATATTATAATGTATACAATTTGAAAGTTTTCCAGTCCCTTTGATTCTATGTGATAGAAGATAATTACATTGTATAATGCTAATATACATCTTGAATATCACGTGTTTTGTTTGTGTAAATATTAAAAATTAAAAGTGTGTATATATGTATATGTTTATAATAAAATAAAAATACATGATATACAAGATTTATTTCTGTCCAGTATAGCTGATTATATGAGGTTTTTTTCTTTAGATTGGGGATTAGGGTTTTTATTTGAATGGTTTTGTTCTGTTTTTGAGTGTAAATAGTGTATATTTAGAACAATACAACAATTCAGGAATTCTGAGTTACAAGGTCTTCCTCAGTTTAATTTCCCCATGAATACTATCAAAACCCAGAATTTAACTGCAAATGTATATTTCAGACCTACAAGTGTAGCAGCCATTTTGCTATTTTGTTAGGTCAGAACCAAGGCCGTCCCTAGGGGTTATGAATTAGGGAAACCACCCCAGGCCTGGTGCTTTGGGGTCTCCACAGAGCCGGGCAGAGAGACCACAGCTGCTACATTTGAAGTATAGCCCACTGTCCTGCCCAGCGGGTTGGACATGTATTTGACTGTTCTGGCCAGAAGTTATGGCTGCTACCCCTCCCACCACATCTGGTGTGCCGGGGCTTTCACTCCCCTGTGTAAGGATGCCCCTGGCCCTGCACCCTGTTGGGATCATCTCTGGTCAGAACCACACATCCAAATCAAGTGCTGTATATTCTTCATTAGTAACCATAAATCAGCCAAGAAGCACTTAAATTTTGCTCAATTAAATATTTAAAAACTTAGCTAGTATTTTAGTCAATTTGGCCTAATCTTTGAGTTTAAGAATAATCAGATACTGCTTAAGAATCATTGTCCATTTTCACTATAAAGATTTATGGCCTTTGATCCACATAATCCTTTATCTGAATCCCAAACACCGGACATTTTCAATTCTAACACAGCAAATGAATAACTCCGATGCAGATGGGATTGCATTTTATTGCAGGAGAATGTGCCCACTAAATTCTAGTAGTATACCTGTATTTAGTTGAATTTCTCTCTCACGAGCGGGTGTCAAATATGTTGAGAGAGAGACAGAAGATTATGTATTCTTCTTGGTGCTTGTGCATACTTCAAGTTCAATTAGGGCCATTAATCAAGTGATAATCAACCCTTGCACCTGCTATAATTCTATGTTTATGTTTCATTGTGCATTTTATGCACTGAGAAAAGACACACCCAAATGCTGACAATGACATATCACCTTGCTGGTAGCTCAGTCATATGCCATATGCTTACACACACAGATCGCTGACAGCTATGACAGGACATCAACTACTGTCATCCACCCATGTACAAAAACACACATGGGTTCATTTCAGCGGTCCTGTCATATTAGGGCATGCACTCATTAATTCTTCTTTATTTAACAACTTCCCCTCCGTTTAGAAGTCCTAATTACCCTAATTCTAGTTGACACAAATTATCAGATCAGGTTATGAGGAGCCTACCAGTGTTGTCACAGTTAAAGTTGTGTCAGCATTGCCATTCAGTAAACCATTCTTCAGGGAGTTTCTGCTGCAAAGAACTGATAGGTTCAATTCAGTTCAGAACTAAAAGACAGACTTTTTATCCGCATTCATGTTGAAAAAAGTGACAGCCAATGTTTGGTTCAGGTGCTCTAAAAATGTTTTATCATTAGTTTAATAGATATCATTGATACTGATTTTTAGAAAAAAGTTATTTTGCAGCCTTTCATTTGAATTAGGACACTAAACAGAACAGCAACATAAACTCACGGTAACTGGAGACTGCTCTGGAAACCTGAAGCTTAGGCTTACAATTATCTTGCTCCCTTGACTGACATTGGCAGGTTCAGGATTTATAAACCCCACTCCTGATGCGTGAAGCAGGTTGCCTTCAGTCTTATATCACTGTTACTTGATTATATTATGTCTTTCTGGACCAGAAAATGCAGTTATTCAAGGATTAGAACTGAAATTCTTTAGAATTTTATTTCCTACATGTTTATTGATGGGATTTCTTAAAAGGCAAACTAAATAGAAAGCAAGCAAAAAGGAAATTGAAAGAAGCACAGAGGCCAAAAAATTATCACCTGTAAATACAAATCAAAACACTTTCCATGGTCCTTTTGTGGAATAATTGTTTTACATAAAATGACACCATGAAAAACTTTATTAAATTACATAATCTTTTATCTCTTGCCATAAATATTTTATTTGACTGAACAGAGTAATTCTTTTGACAATCTAGATTTTGACCTCCCATACCTGGGGTTTTATGATGCCCCTCTTTACCTTTCACCAGGGTTTGCCACCCCTCACTTTTCACTGGCAGTTCTGGGGGACTGTTCCACCATGAACAACGCCACCAGACCACCCATTCCTGGCAGGGTGAAGTTCCAAGTCATGCCCAGGACCAGGAGCCTCCAGACCATCCCCATAGCTCCTGCTCTTACCTCCAAGATCTTCCAGGAGCAGCAGCTCAGTCTGATGTTATCTCCTTAGCTGCCAGCAGCAGACTGCTAGCCCATTCTGTTCATCTGGGCCCTAATCACATACCTAGGGGCTGCCTGCCTCCAGCCTTTAAAGTGGCAGGCACCCAAATTATTCTCTATGTTTGGAAACATTTTTCTCTCTAAGTAATACTGATGACCTATACATTCAGTTAAACTTTGAAACTTTAAAAAGTTCACAGCTTGTTGTTGTTGTGTTGATTTTTTCTAAACTCTGATCATGCAACAGCTATTATGATCTCAGAGATTTACAATAAAGAATTTGAAAAAAGAGATACTATTTCAGACAGAAGTGAGCCCAATTTTACATATTTCACATGTGTATGTTTCTATTTGCTTTCTCTTCCTTTACCCACATTTTGAATGAAATATATAATTTACATTTTGGGTGCATTATTAAAGATTTGGAGAAAAAAGGTAATGGTAAGACAGGGGAGCAGCTGAGACCTGCTGAAGTTGCTGGGGTGCTGGGAACAGCCTGAGGGACACATGTGGCTGGGAGATGTGCCCAGACATGTTACAGCAAGCCGAGAGCATGTGGGCACTGGGAGCTGGGAAGGCAGCAACCTTCTCATGCAGTCCCTCACCAAATCTATCAGATTTACTCTTGAGAGACTCTGCCACCAACTTCTCCTTCCTGCAGTCTAGATTGCTGCTGCTGCAGTAGGCAAGGGATGTGCAAAGCATAGAGAATCATAGAGAAGTAAGCCTGAAGGGACCTCCGTGCTCACCAGGCTTCTAGCGGCCAGTCCCAGCTGTGCAGGTGGGAGACAGTCATAGAAGGTTTTTATAGACTACTAGGTATGACATCTCCAAAATCCAAGCTAGCACTAAACCAATCAACATTTTTGCAGCTCAAAGTACAATGTACAACAAGGCCCTAAGTAATTTCAGGAGCATGAGTTCTGTTTTCAAAAACTAGATAGGTACTTCTGAATATCCCAATAGATGCCTGTACCTTTGGATATATAAATACTTAAAAAAATCTGACTCTGTCTGTGTCACTCCTTGTAGCCCCCTAGTTCTTTTAAAAAACTAGCTACTTAGGAATCTGATGGTATCTTTACATAATGCTGAGTAACACCATGGGAAATAATTGAACTAGCTCTGTGTGTGCTAGTGTATGAACTAGAAGAAGAATAGCTGTGTTCATTCAACTCTATAAACAGACTAATGTGCCCAATTGAGAAACAGTATCCAACACTTCAGTTGGTAAGTAGAGTTTCTAAGTACAATTTTACTCTGAAATATTAGGCAAACATTTAGGTAATTTTTCTCAGGAGGTTTACAGCTTTCTATATTGTTTAGAGATCCCTAAAGACTGATGGTTTCATACCAGGATATATACTATTAGTGAGGGTGGGAAGTGTAGAAGCAACCTGAAACTAAGGACAGGACACTGTTCACCAGGATGACAGTCTCCTAACAGTTGGAGATGATGCAAAAGGTTAACCATGGATGTTGCTAAATTTTTTTAACAGCACTGGCAAATCCTCCCTACGCTACTTCATAATTTATACACTGGTATGTTTTATAGTGTTACAATGTGACCAACCCCCAACATGTCCCTCACATTCACAGACACTGACTGACTCTTTCCAGTTTGCATCAGGGTTAGAAATGAGTATTTGGAGACATTTTTTTTGACCAGGAACCTGGATTCAGTTCTTCTATGTCACAGTGAAGCTGAGAACTGATTTTTAGTAAAGTGAAGAATTCACAACTCCCAGTGACTTCAGCAGAAACTGTCTGTGATCATGATCAGCACCATTGAAAGTCAGGTCCAAGCAGATTACTAAGAATAGCATCTAAAACTATAGAACAAAGAAGTGAACTACTCTAAGTATTAATCGAGACTGAATTTTCAAAGGTGTTACAAAGATGCTGCACCGGGCACTGGAAACACTAATGGTATTAACTACATGTAGAAAACAAGTTACGTCTTAACACTTGAATAAACTGATGCAAGCATGAAAGAAACTAAATAATGAGTTTGAAAAACTAACACATGGAGCCACATTTTAAAGAGGCCAAGTCCTGACCTTTACATTTGGTTTTGCAGTTACCAGTCTCCCTTTCAGGCGCTCTGATAGTTAAGTTTCTAAATGCTAGTTTTCTAGCCATTTCTGCCCTGAATTATCTGTAAATATAATACAGAGCATATTTCAAACTATCCCTTGAATTTCAACTCTCCTTCTTTTGTTTCCTTTTTTTAAGAATAGCAATAGTGAGAATAATGAATAACTGACTTCAAAAATTGGAATGGCATTGCTATAACAGATAAATGTGTTGTGTAATTTTAGTAGACTAGGACTGAATGAAGAAAGAGGGAATGCTATCTAGGAGACTCAAGAAGAATTTAGATGTGAAATTACTAGACTATATACTAGAATTTAGTCTGATGTATTAAACGATAAAATAATTACAAGTTTGATGAAGGTTTAAACAGTAAGTAGCAGAATGATTATGATTCACAGTATCTGGTGCATATAGATTTAGAACATTGTGGGTCCAAATAATGAATACTAGGGATGTGTATACAAATGAAAGTAGAAAAAACAAGTAAAAACTGGTAATTATCCAATGATCAACGTAGGACCTGTTTTTACAATAGTGTACTTAAACACAAAGTAAAACTTCCCTGAAGTCTGTGAAGACATATAAAAAACTAGAACTCTTGATTACAAAATGATACATAGTTTCATAGTTTCTAGGGTCAGAAGGGATCTGAACAGACCATCAAGTCTGACCCCCTGCCCTGGGCAGGAACGAGCGCTGGGATCATAACACCTCAGCCAGATATCTATACCTTTTATTAGACCAACTGGGAAATCGCAAGAATGGTCATCAGAAATATTGGCATGGAACCAATTGCTTTTGTTCAGTTGCAAGCAAAAGTGAGTGATAACAAGACACTCTCATGTACATTATGACTGGAAAAGAAAATTTGAGCAGAGATTTTAAACTTGTGTAATGCTAGACTTCAGATAAAAGACACATGAGGAGACTCATGTCTATAAATATGAAGTACAAGTTCTGAGTGATTTAATGTATGTGCATTCACATGCCTGATTTGGAAGTGTAAAGTTTGAAGCTACATATAGGAACAAGGTGTTTGAATGCATTAATATCAATTTTAGTATAAATTTTCTGTGAGATCATGAAAAATGCTTTACCGCCATGAAAGTCAAACCCCCAAATTATGGGAAGCAAATGTTTTATAAATAATGTCATCTGACAAGGCCTGGACTTCCAACGTGTACCTCTGTGATGGACCAGACAGAAAAGTGAAGATAGAAAGTAAAGATAGATACTGTCTCAGACCCACTGTCCATCTTCTCATGCATCCTATTTATCAATGGCCAAAACTAGATTCTTCAGAAGATATAATTGAGCAATTAAGGGAAAATATTTGTAGGGGAAAGCTTTTCATAATTCCTAATCAGTTAGGTGTTGGTTTATGACTTAAAGCATATTTATGTCCTGAAAAATAAGACTATACATCACTTTTTAAAAGTCTGTCTAATGTAGCTGTGGACACTCTCATTCACTATGTGAAACATCACCTAAACCATAAGTTTTCACGAAGCTCTTGGCTTCAGCAACGTATGGCCACGTACAACTACCTGGCTCAAAAGAGAAGCACCATCGCTGTAGTATTTTTTTCATATTAGAATGAGTTAGGTTGCGATTTGATTTAAACTGTCAGTCTGTTTGCATAAACACCACAATGAGACCATTTAATCACAAATAATTATATGCCATACTCAGATGTATTAAACAAGTACACCCTCAAATATTTTGTGATGAAATTAAAATTTACAGTCTGAAAGAGCTTGCTATGTGTTTTTTACCTGCCCACTCCATTGCTCTGTTGTATCTTTACCATGGCAAGAGAAATATGTAACATGCTGTGTAAACCAATTTTGAATTTGATTTTGTATTTTTGAAGTCTTCGACTACTGCTAGACATAGCAGCATGCCACTGTCTGCAAAGCTGAATAACTCCTTTTCCCTTTCTGAAATGTTCCTCCTTACACATGTTTTACAGATTTAACTATACAATATTTCAAAACACAATGAAATCCCCTAGGTCTAAACTTTTCATCTTCTATCCATCCAAGGACACACTTGAAACTGTACTTAGAATCTGATTCTAACTAGAAGACAAATAGACTCATTTATTTTTCTGTTGTGTTTTCCTTAACTTTCTTCTAAGGCAGAAGGTTCTTAGAGGAGACCTTATAACTGGAATATAAGCAAAGGATGAATTTTGCTCTTTGCACAGTGATGAATTTTGTCTAATATCAGTCAGATGGGCAGAACTGGGCTGTAAGATGTAAGCATAGAGCAGGGAAAAAGTATCAAATCATCTGGCTATTAAGGTCAAAGGGAATTTTGTCATGGGCTTTTAGGACTATGATTTCAAGCCAAAAGTGAAAATGTACTAATTGACTACCCTTAGCTTGACCCTTGTCAGGTGTTATTGCCTATCACCTTCAGCAAACACCACCAGAACATGTTTGCAATATCGTGGCTGTCATGGTATTTCTTGGGATTAATATTGGAGAAGTCATAGATATTTAAAGCATCCCAGATTATCCTTGTTTATTTTTACTGCTGTATTAAAATGACCATCTATTTTTTATCTTTCAAATGCAATTAATTTTTGCCTCTTCACATATTGTGTCCCTATTTACACCCATTCATGCGAGGATATTTCTTTCAGGATTTACTCTGAATGCCTATTTTCAACCGTTATTGTTGATTCCTGTACTTTTGTTTCACTTTTATATTGTATAGTTTAAAGGTAATTGTTGTGCAGCTGCATGATATAACTTCTCCCTGCAGTATTTAATCTACAGCTTCACTGTTATTGTATTAATGATGTCTTATGCAATATTTGTCAGAGCTTAAAATTGTCCTTGATCAGTAATAGAACTGATGAGGTTTTGCTTCTTCAACTATTACATTTGTTCAACAGATTCATAACAAAACAGCGTAAGTCCATGTGCTTGCTATCTCTTTTTCAGTACGGTTGAAGGCTGTCAAGCCTGTCAATTACAGTACTGTATAGTTTTTCCTTTTCTTTTTCTCCTGTATTTTGTAACTTTTCTGATCATGCATTTTCTCCAAAACCTTATTTGGTGCTCAACTAGCTTTTCAAAAAGTCTCCCCTTTGCTTCCTCATCAGACTTTGAAGTCTGCAGGTAGCATATTCTTATTATTCTAAGGTTGCTTTCCATCTTTTATGGATTAAATTTTCACTGCATGTTATATTCCTTAGAGCTATTGTCCTCCTCACCTCCTCAGTTCATAATGCTATTCTATCCCCTATACCTGTGAGCCTTCTCTTCTTACTATAACCTTTCCCAATCCTTTGAAATCTTCTCATTTTGTGCCTATCCCTCAAGTCAAATTGCTATATTTAAAACAATTTTGCTGACTGCAGCATGGGTTTGTCTTTGAAGATTTGATTCTTAACCACTTTTCAGACATGCTAATTTTAGCTTAAGAATCTACTGCATTGCTTGAGTAACACCATGTCATCAATATGTCTAATTGGTCCCTTAATTAGGAGTTCTGCTTTCTCAGAAATGGTATTTCAGTACAAATGGTCACTGGATAGGAGTATATAGATAAGATGGAGATGATTCATGTGGAAAAGAAAGGAGCAGACCACAGGAAAAAGCTATTATGTATTTTATTTTAGTACCTGTCTATTTAAGTTGATGTTCCCCTTCTTGTTTTCATAAAATCTGAGGTGGACAGCTGGTTCTTCTCTTGGAAACACACCATGTAGTTTTAAGAGAGGTTAGAGGAACAGGCTCAACAAGATTCTGGGCCCCTGCATAGCCTGTGGTATATTTGCCACTATTTATAGATTAAGTAGACTATTTTTGAAACCTTAGATATAAAATAGGTTATATATGGCCAAATAAAGATAATCAGAAACTGAATTTAGATCTGACCGATCATTTTCCTTGTTCCCTGGTTTTAAAGTCAATATTAAAATCTCATTATTGTTTCCTTTTACAAGATACTGTTATTATTGACTGTAACTTTTTCCTTTTCTCCTTAACTTTGCTGCACTTTAGGCCCCTACCCAAATTTAATTAGGTCCATTTCATACCTAACGCCATAATGTTCATGAATTGTAGCTTTGCAATGAATAGATCTGTGCTTATCTCAATGGTTGCAGATCTCCAGGCACCCTTTGCTTAATTTTCATAGGAATCTACAATTTGGTGACACATGGGATCCAATCCAGTGACTAGAGGTGGTATTAGAAAAGTTTAGGCCATGGAAGATACGTGTCTTTAAGGAAAAATCATGTACCCAGATGTAGTAGGCTTTCTGTTGTTTGAGCAATTGATACATGGAGTATCCAAGAGGTTATTTCAACAAAGCATTGTATTCATAGTTTCATAGTTGGTAGAGTCGGAAGGGACCTGATCAGATCATCAAGTCCGACCCCCTGCCATGGGCAGGAAAGAATGTTGGGGTCAAACGACCCTGGCCAGGTGATTATCTAGCCTCCTTTTGAAGATCCCCAGGGTAGGAGTAAGCACTACTTCCCTTGGAAGTTGGTTGCAGATCCTAGCCGCCCTGACTGTAAAGTAGTGCCTCCTGATATCTAGCCTGAATCTACTCTCAGTCAACTTATGGCCATTATTCCTCGTTACTCCCGGTAGTGCTCGGGGGGAACAGAGACTCTCCCATAGCCTGCTGGTCCCCCTTGGCCAGTCTGTAGATGGCCACCAGATCCCCTCTCAGCCTTCTCTTGTGGAAGCTGAACAGGTTCAGGTCCTGTAGCTTCCTCTCGTAGGACCTGCCTTGCTGCCCCTTGATCATGCGAGTGGCCCTCCTCTGGACCCTCTCGACGCTGTCCACATCCCTCCTAAACTGCAGCACCCAGAACTGGACACAGTACTCCAACTGCAGCCTGACCAGTGTCGCATAGAGGGGGAGGATCACCTCCTTGGACCTGCTTGGAATGCATCTGTAGATGCATGACAATGTGCAGTTAGCCTTCCTGACCTCATCCCCACATTGGCAGCCCATGTTCATTTTGGAATCAATAATGACACCAAGATCCTTTTCTGCCTCTGTGCTAATGAGAAGGGAGTTCCCCAGCCTGTAGGTATGCTGCTGGTTCTTCCTTCCTCAGTGCAGTACCTTGCACTTGTCAGTATTGTAACCCATCCTGTTCTCATCCGCCCACCCCTGTAACCTGTTTAGATCTAGTTGCAGCCTGTCCCTCTCCTCCAGCATGCCTACTATTCCCCACATCTTAGTGTCATCTGTGAATTTGAACGAGGTGCTCTTCACCCCCTTGTCCAAGTTGCTGATAAAGATGTTGAACAATGCAGGCCCAAGAACCGAGCCCTGGGGGACCACACTGCCCACATCCCTCCAGGTTGAAAAAGACCCGTCCACTACCACTCTCTGGATGCAGCCCTCCAGCCAATTTGTGACCCATCTGACTGTGTAGGCATCAACACCACAGCCGCCTATTTTTTTAATGAGAATGGGGTGAGAGAGAGTGTCGAAGGCCTTCTTAAAGTCCAGAAAGACTACGTCCACAGCGACACCTGCATCCAAGGATTTTGAGACCTGTTCATAGAAGGCCACCAGGTTGGTCTGACAGGAACTGCCTTGAATGACCCCTTGTTGGTTGCCCCTAAGCATGATCTCCCCTGCTGGTCCCTCGCAGATGTGCTCCTGGATAATTTTCTCAAAGAGCTTCCCCAGGACTGAGGTAAGACTAATGGGCCTGTAGTTTCCTGGGTACTCCTTCCTCCCTTTTCGGAAAATGGGGAGGACACTGGCCCTTTTCCAGTCCTCCGGCACCTCGCCAGAGCACCATGAATGCTCGTAAAGCTGTGCCAGGGGTCCCGCAATGACCTCTGCTAACTCCTTCACCACTCTGGGGTGAAGGTCATCAGGACCTGCTGATTTAAACATGTCTAGTCCTACCAGAAGTTCCCAGACTAGGTTTTCACTGACTCTGAACCAGGCAGCACCTCCCCTGGGTCCATTGTGGATCCTGGTGGGGGGGATGCCCTGGTCCCTGCTCAAAAAGATGGAGGCAAAGAAAGTGTGAAAGATCTTTAAGAGTTCCATCTTTAAGAGTTCATTTCCGTATAATTACTAGAAGGAAAAAGAGTTACTAAATTTAATGGATAGTTATCAGAGTCTTAAAATTAAATTAAATTTATTTTCAGATGTTTATTTTTAAGAATTGACTTATAAAGTAGTTTCATGTCATAATTGGCAATAGTAGTGCAAAACCAGGACAGAATAGAAGTGCTATAATACAGGTTCCAACTTCTGAAAGGTTTCCAGTGCCCTTTGTTGACAATAAGCATTTCATTTCATAAGTAACATAATTTCAATGCATTAGTTGTGGTAATATAGCTAAGAAGATACACATGCAACTACTATTGAACTTGTAAAATGAGTCGACTAGGCTTAATATAGTTTAATCCTTCTTGATGCAGGAACATGTGGAAAAATGGATTACTGCATTGCAAATTTTTTAAGGTATAAGGAACTGTTCTTTTTCTCTATAAGGAAACTAAACTAGAACCTAATGCATTTGATTAACCCAAATGGTACCTATGCATCTGGTAACTGCAGGTTTTAGAATTTATACAGTGTCCATTATTTAATATTTAGTGTGGATGTATAAATCTGTTGAGCATGCACAGTAGGCTGTGTTCTATCCATGTAGGTATGTGGACCTGTACATGCATAAGCCAAGCAAAAAAAAGAAAAACAACAAGTGTGTATTAAGTGTTGGGAAAAGGCCATGTTTTAGCCTAATAACTTATTGGTCAGGGCACCAGAGTTGGGTTTGAACGTGATTCCCAGCACAGTAAACTAACAATAGGTCATGGGTTGGGTATTGTCCCCTCTCCAGTCCTCCTAATGGCCCTCTGAGCAACCAGGAGAGGAATGGACATGGGGACACAAGGAAATGAATAATCCAAAGGGTGTGCTGCTCAGTGACATGTTAGGGACTCCTGAGAGTGTATATATGTGCAATTGGTGTACATGAATAAACTCCAGAGCTTATTGATCTGGATTTTTTTGCTTCTGGGAACTTCCTTTCAATGTGCACCCAGGAGCAAATAACCCCAGAGCAATCAGCTCTGGAGTTTACTCATGCACAGACACATGAAGCCCAATCAGAGCAGCCTTGGAGCCCGGGTGGTCATCTTGCCAGCCTAGGGTTGCTCCAACTGGGTTCAATGTGGTTGGAGGGGCTGGCTGGGGCACAAGGGTGCTTCAGCTTGGGGCTAGCTGGCAAGCAGCCCCTGCATCTAAGCACCCTCATGTCCCAGCCAGCCAGCTCAGCATCTCCACGTGCACTACTGTGCATGAAAAAATATCTGCAGCAGGGTAGCACTTATATTTACGAGTTTATTTACCAATAACATTCTGAAGAGTTTATTAGTTTCTTGTACCCTAATAGGGGTGCATGTGCAGATGCTGAGACGTTACTGCAGAGGCAATTAGTCAGCTTTGCAGTAAATGTCTTGTGTAGATCCACCCCTGAGTTCTAGCCTGCATCTTTGATCTCAACATGACAGAAACTTCCTCACATACATTCATTTAATCTAGTGTCTACTAAATGAATATTGCAGTGGCTCAGCTTCAAGAGGAGGGCTGGAGAGGGAACTGGATAATGCCTTACCTGTGGCCTGGTGTTTAGGGTGCTGTACTGACAAGAAGGTGCAAACATTCTCTGGATAAGTGGGACTTGGATCCTGGATCTCACACTTTGTGGCCAAGAACACTAACCACTAGGTTAGGATATTGCGGGGGTTCCTCCTTTATCTAACAACCAGAAGTCATAGATTTTTGCCTGGTTACAATTTCAAGGATTATAGGTGTATGGCGCAGCAAACCTGCCCAGCCATGGTACAGCGTACTACTTATGCCCACTAGCCATGCAGATATTTGTGCATCCATACTGCACATGGACTAGAATCACAAATATCAAAAATGAAAGTACAAGACTGGGTAAGCAATATTTGGGTGACTAAAGTGAAATAGGACCTAGCCTTTTGTACCCTGGACCATACAATACAGGGTCTCAAACTCCTTCGGTCCTGTAGGCCTTATGAGTTATGTGGGGCCGGTCCACAGGCCAGATCAAGCCAACAGACTCATGGAACTTGGACCTTGTAGCCCCAGTACCAGATTCAGCACTCACAGTGCCCACTCCAGCCCATTCTGGGATCCACACCACATGCAGAGTATATCCTACAGGAGCTGGGGTGTGTACTGTGTGCAGTACAGATTCTCAGAATAGCTGGAATGGGTGCCACAAGCAGCGCAGCCCAGCCAGGGTGTGTGCTGCATATTGTATTGATTTTAAACCAGCCACTTTCAGATGCACACAATACATGTAACTCCTGGCAGCTGGTCTTATAACTACATTGCATGCAGCCTGGCAGCTGGTCTGGGATCGGCATTGCACGTAGACTGTTCCTGGCAGTCTTGAACCCACTCACATATGGTGACTGTAGGGTCATGTGCGGTGCAAGTCCCAGACCGATTGGAGCAAACACCATGTGTGGCATGCATTTGAGAGTGCCCAGGGAGGGTGTCACATATGATGAGGTTTCCAGAGTAGCTGGAATGGGTTCACGTGTGCCCCAGGCTCAGCTCACAGGGCCAGTCTGAGTCAATTCAGACCCAGGGCCATCACTGAGGACCAGACAACAAACACATATTTGATACCCTGATATAATACATTCATGAAAAGGAATTATTTCCACGTACTAAAATGTATTATATCGTATAGTGCTTAGTACGATAAAGACAGTATTACGATCACTCAGTGCTCGACTTAAAGTCATCTTATATCACTTACATTTACACATGGGCAATGCTCCCTCAAATTATATAAGCCTTGTACTGTTCTGTGTTTTGTGAAGTTGTAACTTTAGTCCATATTCTTAATTTGCATAAAACATATGTTAAAGAGAAAAAAAAATAAAAACAACTCTCTTGCGTGGCCCTGAAGCATGTGGAAATGGGATCAGCTCTTTTCTTTCAGAGCAATAACAGAAAATATATATTGAGCAGTTGTTCATTCTCCTCCTCAAGAATGCTTTCATACAAGAGTTCCACAGGGTTCTATCTTCTTACAACTTTTGTTCAAAAGGTACACAATGTATTGTTTTGGCTTAGATTGCTCACAGGAGATCCATATAGGATAGGAAAAGTGAGCTTTTCAAATACAGTCTATTCTCAACAGCTCAGTTCAGCCCACACAAAGAGGGACTAAGTAGCATCATGTGTTTGAAAAATCTCCTTAATAAAAAACTCAGTTTAGTTTACCCTATCCTGTTCTCAATTACTGCGAACAATCTAAGTAAAAGAGTACATGGAATTGAAATAAAAATGAAAACTAACTATGGCTCTTATACAGAATAATAGAAAAATACACTGCCTATAGATATTGAGAGCAAAAGCACTGCAGAAAACTGGAGTAAGTAGAATAAATTAATGCAGCTGATCTTTGCAAAACCAGAGGCAGATAAGTGGTCTGCAGCTCTCACTCATTTTTTAAAACAATGATTCTCAATTTTTCTAAACTCAAAACCTGCCTCTCATTAGATTCCAGACACCACTCAGAAATTGGCACCTCTTAGCTTTCCTTTTTTTTTGCTTGATTATACTAAAATAATAGAACAGTTCTTCTGTTGCTCAGAACTCAGAAAGACCAGAACAGTTATTAATGTTTTTGACACTCTGGGTTCCTATTTGAAATCTCTGGGTTTATTTTGTGAATTGTATTAGGTGTATTAGGTATTTCCACACCTAACAGTGCAGTGCCCTTAAAATGTTTTCACAGCATTCCAGTTACGAATCACTTTTCTGATATATGAATAGGCAAAACGTAGGGATATTGTCAGAGCCCAGCAATGGCAAGCCTATTGAGGCATGAAAGAAAATCTAGACTGGCTATCTAAAATTTCTTGTTTACCAAAGAAAGACACTTCCATACACAGAAAAATATCTATGAGAGAAATCAGGGCCTTACTACTACAATTGATGACTGGGTAAGTCAGCTATAGATGATGGTAAAAGGCTTTGTGTTCACAGATGAGGAAATATGCTGAAGGACAAGTCCCTAATGTGATCAATTTCAAACTTGATATAAACATACGAAAAATTACAAGTTGAAAGTGACTTAACTTCAGAAAACACTATTAGGATAGCTAAAACAAGAAACATCCAAAACACAGATCAAAGTATTCACCGGCTGTAGTCATGGCATTAATGTGATAAAGCATAGAAGTGTGACCACAAGGAAAAAAATACATACAATAGAGATATAAGGCTCTGAGAGTGGGGCACCAGTGAAATTCAGCATTGGAAGAGAAGTGTGTAGTGATGTAGGAAATTTTAAAAGTAAATGTGAACTGAATCAGGCAAATTAAAAGCAAATGGAGAAAATGTCCAAGAAGAACAGCTCATAAATCATAATAGGGAATTCCTTTTGACTACAAAACAGACTATGGATGAAGGTACTGCTGTGACTAGCTTAATAGGTCCAGAAGTAATACCCATAACATTCAAAACTGACACCAGGGCACAAGTGAGCTGCACCCCTGACAAAAGGTATACAAAGAGTTTACGTCATTTCAGTGATTATGAATTGTCTTGGCTTAGACTGCTAATGGAAATGAAGACCCCAAGTAGGATATAGGATAAGATAAACTGAAAAAGTGACTAATAAAGTAGTTCAAATGAATTATGCTTCTTGGTTATCTTCTGTGCACACCGAGGAATATCACTGAGAGCAGTATATCTAAAAAGGTTTCTTAATAAAACACCTTGCTTATTTTATCCCATCTCATGCAAATGTCCATTGCTATGAGCTGTCTGAAGTAAGACAGTATACACGAGGGTGTATGTGAGAAAGTATGGTGGTTTCTTCTGCATAAGATTCTGATATAGCCTTTGTTCCAACAGTATTACCGGTAATATTTTTGTTGATTAGTTGAAAGTAAAAAGAATAGGTGCACTTTGCCTAGATGCTTGGTATTATAAACCATTCACACTTTACAGTAAGATTTACTTGTACATTATTCTAATTAGTTAGTAAATAAATAATAGTAATTAAAAGTAGGTGTCTAATACCAAGCATCTAGGCAGAATGCACCTATTTTTTTTATTTTCAAGTAATCAACAAATATAATACAATTTCTCCCTTCATGATACTATTCTCCTGTTCTTCCTTGCACAATCTCCTCCTCTAACCATTTCACATACCCTAAGCATCTTCATAAGAACTATTGTCAATTCATTGTCTTTGATCTACTTTTAAGTCTGACAGATGGACCATCACTGCCCATAGACAATCACCCACAAGTTAATAGGGCTCATTGCAGGCATCAATATCTGCTCTTGTGCAATACATTTTAAACTCAGGGTCACAGGCAATAATTGCCTTGAGTCTCGGGTTTGCCTTCTTATTTATGGCTGTATAAGTGTCCTGAATACTTATGGTGGTATATAAAAGATGAAAACAACAACACGCTTTTCTCTTCATGTACAACATCCTTTCCTTTGAACTCAAAATTTAATTTAACTAGTAGAAATCCTGACACCACTTTCAACCACTTTATAAATTTATCTTCCATCAAATGACATTTTTCATACTCTATTTTACTTATTTTGCATTTGTTATTTCTCTTAAATTACTTCAAAAAGAGACTTAGAATGGATGACAATAAGGTTCCCATGGAATAATCAGACATCTGTTGTTGTTTTTCACTCAAAGGCATTTTTCTAACCTCAGCTTTTTAAAAATCATGGACTATCCCTCTACAAAGGGAAACAACACAAAAGTGATATTCCTGGGAGGATTTTTACCCCACAAAGCATAGATTGAGATTGTGAATAAATTAGTCTGCGATTACAGTTCAATGAATTCAGAGCAGAAGTAAAAGGATTTTCCTCCCTCCTCTGTGAATTGTGTGATTGAAATTGTGTGTATGAGAGAAGCTGGCCACTGGCTGTTAAAGCAGGGTATAGTCAATTTAAGCATCATTATTCTGCAATCTTTTCTTCTTTTACTGCTTGTCACTGCAGTCCTTCAAGCTTGAGTTTATTTTCAGTGACTTTTCTTCCCCATCATCTAAAAAGTGAGCAAATCATCATCCAATCTCAGTGAAGTATAAGACTTCTTGAAGTAAACCATGATTGCTTCTATTTACCATTTTTTCCCAAAGACAAAGTGGATCCCCCATGGGGGACTTTTTCAGTGTAAAAATGTGCACATTTTGTAAACATTTGTATATGTAATTGATACATGGAGAAGGTGAAGGTAACAGATTATTTAGGAAATCTATGCAGTCTATCCCAATTTTCTTTGGAAATTACAAAAATATACAAACTATCAGCAATCACCCTCATTCTCCCTCCCCCATGACAGATAAAAGAGTAGAATCTAGTAGGGTTATACTTTTTTCTTATCAAATTAATAACACTCATCTGATATGAGTAACATTTTCTATTGCATCCAGAGATAAGTGCAAACGTGGAATGAAAGGACCCAGATTTCATAATAGGATACATTATTTTCCCTAAAGTGCAAAGTTTGACTATTAAAAGACATTTTTGTTCACATGAAGGTGCTTCAGTTCA
>NW_005842260.1:777256-801145 GCF_000455745.1 Alligator sinensis | reverse complement strand
TCTTTCCCTTAATTTGGGATTTGGCTATGCACAATTGACTAGCCATGAAATATTTACTGCATCAAGCACAAACAACAATTCTTTCATTTTCAAATATGCAGACCACTTTTTTTCCCCCTTTTTTTACTTTAACACCTTTTTTTTGCAAGGGTTCAAGTTTCAAACGTGAAAGAATCCTAGCAGGTGCTGAAAGCCAGAATTGGTAAAAAGCCTGGATTAGCAAAACTTCAAACTGTATGCTGAACTGTAAGGTAAAATCACCTTTACCCTTTTTGAGACCTATAATGCCAAGCTTTCACCATATATTTTTGTCATGACTGTGCACAAAATGTCATACCTTAACACTGTGCCTCACTAATTTATAGAAGCATTACTTTAAAAGATGGATAAGATAGCTCTCCTGTTCTGCTGCCTCTTAGTTCTACTACTCTGATGAAAAGCAGTCTTAAAACCAGTGTAATGGGCCACAGGCAGGATTACTTGTATATACCAGCTCTTTTGCCAAGCATTCCTTAGCTTGAAAAATAAAAGGCATGGCCACCTGAGGTACATATGGCAGTGGCTTTTATATGTCTCCGAGATTTCTCCCATTGCATCAGTTTCTGGTATTGTGAACAGCTAATATGAATGAGAGTAGTCTTGTTCTAATATAACAGACTATGATTTTCTTGTAGCATTTCTGGCTAAAATATATTTGTAATAATGTTGCATGCTTATATTTTCCTGACTAACTTGCAATTGGGGGGGGGGGGGGGGGGGAGGGAGATGAATAGGTTAAGATACCTAAAACCAGAACTTCGTGGCCTATTTTAAAAAGGGAGGGTCTATCTGCACTTTATATGCTAACTAAACCTCTGACCAGTGATTTGGAGACTGGAGCACATGATGAAGAATTTCCTAAAACCTGATCTACAATCATATGGCTTACTTTAAGTCACATGAGCATAGATCAGGTCCCTGTTTATGCACATATTCACAGGTGTCAGGAACTGTGCTAGGAATAGGGTCTAAGTAAGTCAGGGTGGGGGGAGAGGAGGACAGGATCATGGGGGCTGGAGGGCCTGCAGGGGTATTTAGTGGTTTTGTGGGGAGGGAGTGGCAAGACTGGGGAAAGGTGATCTAGTTAGGTCAATTTAAATGTAATGTTTTCATGTACCCTTAGTTATATAGCTAACTAATCAGAGATGCAGTTAGTTTAATAAGGTACAAATCAGTCCTGCCTTCTGCCTAATTTCAGACTAACACAGATAACTACCTTTCCATATTTAACAAAAGACACACCCATAAAAATAGCTGGCTAGACACACTGACACCTCAGGTGGGCTTGGTAAACATCCTTTGGAGGTAACATCCAGGAGCTTTCAAGGGAGGCAGAAGAGATAAACATCAAACAATGGGCAAGGGTATAGGTTGTAGACATGTTGGTCTAAGGACAGAGGCAGACAAGGTTCTTTGGGTAAATCTGATATCTTTTATTAGATCAACTCAAATAGTTTGAAAAAAATAGTGTTTCCAACTGTTTGAATCAATCTAATAAAATATATCAGATTTACCCAAAGAATCTTGTCAAACAATGGGCAAAGCAGCCTGACTAGGAAGCTGTAAAGGGATAGCTGGATAGTCTAAAAAGGGAACATCTGAACTAACTTTGGGATCTGCTTTGCTGAATGCTTTGCTGCTTAGAACCACAGGTGTACTCCTTTCGACTTTGAAGAGGTGAAGTCCCTCTCTTAGGAGCTGAGCTGAAAGGTAAATGCCTGAGGAAGGATCAAGGAATTAAAAGGCCCAGGTCTAAAAGTCAGAGGATAGTAAGGCTCTCTCTATACTAAGAGCCACACCTGGGCAGATGTCAAGGTGTAGTTAGCGGCTAAAAACAGGCTACTGGGTTGACATGGCTCTGATAAACTGGGCTATGACTCACATTAACTCAGGCATAGTCCAACTATTATGGCAATTAAGTGGAACTAGTCATGATTATTCCAAAGCAAATAATTCACAGGTACTTAATGAGGGACATTGAGCTTGGTTGTCTGTAAGGTCTGGATTTGTTGTGCCCCCAAATATTCTGATGGGAACCAAACTGGCTCTCTGGTTTTAGCCAGAGAGACCAGACAGGTTTGAGATCCTAAGCAAGCACTTCCCTGAGGGAATCCATGAAAGCTAGGCATAAAGCAAGTTCCTAATTGTAAAGCATAAAGTTGAAAAAGGAAACTATACAGCTGTCTCTAATGGGCTATACTGGGCAAAAAAATACACCTATATGGCCATCAGGAAGCTGCCTCCTATTAGAAAGCCATAGAAGTGCAATTTTAGTATTATACACTATCATAGTATTCACTGAATAAATTCTATGAATGTCTACATATGTATAATATTTAATTTTTCTAGTAGCTAGTAATTTTGCATGGAAGTTAAAGGTAGGAGTAATTTTTTGTTATTTATTTACAGAATAAATTGCTGTATTAAGAATGAAACATCCAGTATTCAAGAAAAAAATTGAGCATTATTGGATCTTGGGAGATAAAGAAACATATTTCAGGGAGAATTGTTAATAGAATCAGTTTGGCTTTTCAGTACTATCTAGATATAAAAGTAACTGCTCTACCACTGGGTATTAAAAAGCTGGGTTCATGGACTGCATAGTTGAAATGATGGTGCAATCAAAGATCAGTATAATTCTTCATAACAGTGTAACTGTACTTTCCATAAAAAACCCATAAATGAGATGGTTACATATAATTATTAGGCTAACATTTATGGCCTTACTAATTATAGCACTGTTATTCTCAGAACATTATTAATAAAAAACAGTTCTACCTTAGCATGGTTGCTGAGTAGTACTAAGCATACTTGAGATTCTGTAGCAAATGAAATCTTCGATTGCATTCCTGTCGTGCTAGTCAATACTAGTGAAGTTTTTGGAGAAGGACAAGCAAGGTAAAGAAGATCTTCCTTGAATGATCCCTTGGGAAAGGGAACAAAAAAAGGAAGGAGGCAATTATAGATGACCTTGCTCTAGTCAGCAAACATACACTTGAAGAAACAGCTGGTATAGTAGGGACTTAGTGTGGGAAGGCTTGACATTTACTAACGTGTATCTATTGTAATAAGCTTGAGTGGAGGGACTAAGTACAAAGGGAGCCTATTAAAAAAACCAAATCAAACAATACATGGGTTTTTTTTTTCAACTTTTACATTTTAAGGCATCACTGCATCACTTTCTATTTAAATAGCATTCTGTGTTCACAAGAGCCTTATGAAAAAGAATGATCTGCATATTAAAGTTAAATAGCAGCCTTCAAGGTTTAAACCATGAGGAAACCATGCATCACAGAATTCTTTCCTTCTAACATTCCATTCTGATCTCTTATTATTCGGAAAGAGAGAAAGCAGAAAGAACCAAAATTTAAGTGAACTGACCAAAAATCATACCAGCCAGTATTTGTGAAATGCCTCCTTTGAATTATTTTTAAATGTAACTATTTATTTATTATATTTATATGTTGCTTTTCCCAACAAAGGCTCTGGGTAGCTTACACAAGACAGCAAAACAGAAGGAACAAAATCATTTTAATATAGCCATTATATTATGGATCATCCTTGATGCCTGAGATGACAAAAGGATTATGTTAGGCAAGTCCTCTCAAACATCATGGAATATTAATCTGAAGTAAAATAAAGAAGGGTTGGATTGTGAGATTTAATCATGAGCTTAATGTTGTAAATAAGCAGGTATAAAAATGTCAGTCTCAATATATTGATCTCATTCCATATACCTGCACTGGATGGGCAGTCTAGCACTCAGACTTTACCCTCACTCTTTCTTTGCCCTCTTGCTCCATACGCCCTCCAAACTGCAGGGACTGTTATTGTATGGTTCCTTCAAAGAGACAAGGAAAGCTTGCTGATCCTTACAAATCTTCTCAACTCAGTAGGGTAAAATAGGAATAACATACAATCTAGCTTAACTGTGGTGACATTTATACAATATATTAATTTCATCTTTGTAAAGAAAATGTTATTAAAAATATAATAAATACAAGTTCAAAGAAATCTGAGCTAACTCAAATGATACACAAAAAATGCCATGCTTACTTATCATGTATCCAATAACCATGGTACTTGTAGAAGAAATTAGTTTCATACAGGTCCAAATTCAGGGCCCAATTTAAGTTGTCCAAATAAGCATACTAAGAAGTGGGTTTGTGTTGGGGGAAGAGGGGGGAGGGTGCAAGGTATACAGGAGTACACAAAGTGAAATCCCTTTCTTCCTTCAACTGTAGAAGTCATGCACCTCCTTTACGGTGGTTGTTTCAGGCAAATGGTTTATGTATTTGATATGGATTCTGAGGATATTTCAGCTCTGTCCCTTCCTCTGCCTGTTGGGCCCTTTTCTTAATCATTTCCTATGCACTGCTAGGTAGAGAGCATTTATTCAGTCCCTTCACCTTCTGTACTGGAACTACATAGGTTGGGATTGCAATTCTTGAGTAGATATGCTACTGTTATTGATTTCAGACCCAAACTCTGCTTGCCTTAATCGTGTCTGTGCCCTCAGTGAAGTTACTGCTTTCAATATTTTGCTATCACTATGAATGTGAGATTCACTTTGTTGTAAATTCTGTTAGCTCAAAGCCATTGTTTAACATGTTTATAACCTCTTATAATATTTCTAACAACGTATTCATTAAACCTGTTGTAATGTTTAATGTAGTTATAATCTCTTCCAAGTACAAACTCATTTGCTTAAAACTTAGTGTCTCCATACAACCTTTGTATTGCCCAGCCTCAGCTGTGATCTATTTGTGTCTTTTATTATTCATGTGGTTTTAACTTCATTGTAATTATAAGGGTGAGATTATACATTACAAATAGACCATGTTAAGAGTACTTAACCTTGAATGATTACACACCAAGGCTCATTAACAAGTATTAAGTGCTCTCTTAAATTTACACCATTTCAAGCAAGGATTATTTTTAGTTCTGCTACCTAGCTCATGTTGAGTTAACTTCTGGGTGTTAATCTGAGATAAAACCACAAATTTGCAGTCCTCCATGATCCCAAGAGGTATTGCTTCCAGGTGGACTAGCTATCATTCAGGACTTTATGGCCTTGGACTGACAGCTAGGAGCACCTGGGGTGGGGATGAAGTGACAGAGGGAAGGGCACTGAAGGGAGGGGGGCATTGGGAAGTGGTGAGGAAGGGCAAGATTGGCGGGGTGGGGAGAAGGAGGGGTTGGGTGGAGGGGAGCAGTAGGTCAGTGAGGTGCTCCTGGGCTGCTGCACTTTTTTCCATCCCATATTGTCTCTCCAATCCCTGAATCACCCCCTTTACTCCCAGATCACTCCTCTGCTACCCCAACTGCTCTGTGCCCAAACCACCCCCCCATTGGACCCTTTTCCCCTCAATCACTGCCCTGCTGCCCTGATCAGCCTGAGAGCAATGGAGGCACTGGTATGGGGGGGGTCCCCTTCCTGCCCACTCCTGGGATCATTGCTGAGCTGATCACCGGGATCCTGAGCCCCCAGGTCCATTCTTATTCCATACCCCAGCCCACTCACTCTGAAAGAGACTTTCTCACATTCTTTATATTTGGGTGGTAGATCTTTAATGATCCATCTTTAACAGTGAATCAGCAAGATGTACTGAATCCTTTCCCAGCAGACACACCTGATAACACGATCAAGTTTGGGGTTTTTTTTTCAGGAAAACAGTGCTCAACAGACTGCTTTTTAAAATATTTTGTATAACTCTATTTACTATTCTGTTGATGAAGCTAAATGCCTAGAAAAACAAAATGAAGCATTTTGCCATGGTTTTTTGCTTTATCAAACATGCAAAGCAACATTGTTTGGCTTTGTGGGGTTGCCCTAGAAAAGGTATATTGAACCACCTGTTTCTGACACATTCTTTCCAGTGAAATAGAGGATACAGCAGTTTGGGTTACTCTGAAAGACACCTGTGGTTATTTTCCATAGATATTCTTGCCATAATGGTGGAGTGGAGTGGTGAGGCTGAATGCTGTTTTTATAGGATTCCCTTGCTTTGGTATACTGGCATTGCTTTTTGCAGTGTAACTGTTTCAACACTGTACAGAGTCACACAGAGGGGCAATTTGTCCTTTGCATCTGTTTGTAATAGGGGTAATCAGCATGAATTGGCTTTTACACAAAAATAACCTCACTCTGTGTTCAACATAATCTCATCATGCCAAAGCCCTCTGATTATTACAGATGTCACCTGAGTTGGATTATTATTTCTTGATAAATAGCAAATTCCTTTGAGACTAATGGAGGAATATAGTGTATGATTAAATGGTTCAAGATAACAGGATAAAAGAAGAAAGCTAGTCTAATGAAAGAAAGAAATACTCTCATCATACAGACTCTTTGGGGATTCGGAGAAATATTTTCCATAAATACTTTATGAATGCCTTTAGAGACTGTAATATAGTCATGATTTTAAAAAGCTGATCTAATGTTTTTAAAGAGCCAAGTCTATTAAACTCAGACTTTAAAGAACAAATTGGGTCATCCAAGTGCTAATCTTTACACCTGTGTATGTTTTTACTTGTAACTGAACTTAAATTGTAAATGATTATTCCTCATATATGTTTTCTTGCTAAAATTTAGTTTAAGGGTCACAAATCTAGTCAGTTGTAAGTTTAAAAGGAACTTCTTTTTTCATACTAGGTGAGTCTACACGAGACGCTTTACTGCACATTAGACTAATTTACTGCACAGTGAAGCATCAACATCTATATGTGTGCAGCAATTACTGCATAGCCTAATGCACCATTTTTAGTACCTGTAGATACAAGTACTAGAAATTGGCACATTAAGTGAATGCACCAAAGCACATGTGTAGACACTGACTTACCATTTTCTGGAGCTGCTCGTCATCAGCCTAGTCAGCAAGGGGCCAGTGGGGGCAGGAAGAACTGTCCTGGCTCAGCAGGATTCTGCCTGCCAGCTACGTGGAGATCAGGACCCATCCCAATCTGGGGAGGGGAGAGCTGTCCTGGTTGCTGGGCAGTTGCCTCCCAGCCACAAGGAGACCTGATGGTCACACATTCAGATGCATGCAGGAGCACAGTTAAATGTGCCTGAATTTTCTGTATAGAAAATTCAGGTGTATTAATTGAACGTGTAGACTCACCCAGTGTGTAATTAAACTGTGGAACTCATTGTCATGAGGTGTTGTGGAAGCTGACAATTTAACCTGATTCAAAAAGGGATTGGACAAATTCTTGGGGGAAAGGGGCATCAGTAGATATTAAACATGTGAGTTAGGGATACAGCCTCTAAATAAGAACTTCCAAGACCTTAAATGCTGGAAGCTGTAATTGAGAGAGGAACAGGTGAAAAAAAACCAGGTCATACCCAGTTCACTCTCCCTTTCAGCATCCACTCTCTACCACAGCATGACAAAAGGTACTGGGCAAGATGGACCTATGGTCTGCTCCAGTAAATGGTATTTCTTATGTTCTTAAGAAATCACGGAGACATTTATCTCTGCCTTGAGCCTCAGGATCAGCCAATGACTTTAGGAAGAGTAAGGACCAGCCTGAAAAACCATTGATGAAATCTTAAACCAAAACTCAATTGACCCCTCTTTTTTGGCCTAAATATGGTACGTGACTTTACATTAGATGGGAGACGAAAATCAAGGAAGAGAAAGAAAATAATATGAGAAGAAGCAATGTAGATGTATCAGGAGTGGATGTACAATCAATGGTCTAGTAAAAAAAACAAACAAGCAGTGAAAAGGAATATAGGGTATGGATACAGAGGAAAAATTTCCCTGCCTCTTAGGGACTTGTCTCATGTTACATTTAGGACACATTTTATTTAAATCAAAGTGGGTGTATCTACATGTGCAATTAGTGCAACACGATAAATTCAAGAGCAATGTAAATTCCAGAGCCAAAGTATACTGCTCCCAGGTGCAGTGTCTACACGTGCACCTGGGACAGCAGCACTTTGAGCCGAGGCAGAGCAGCCTGGACTGGCAGAAGGCTCAGGGGAGTTAGCCCTGGGCTTCAATTGGTAGCATCAGGCAGTGAAGCAGCTGGCTGGGGAATGAGAGTGCTGAAGCTGCAGACCCATTTGTCTGAACCCCTGAACCTGCTGCCAGCCCAGGGCTGTTCTGCTCCAGCTCAAAGCGTTGCTTTCCTGGTCATTGTCCACACACATGGTGCAGCTCAGTAAATGATTCTTTTGTAAGATAGTACTGTCCCTGGCAGTATAGTGGAGTTAATTCATTTAATGACCCCTAATACCAGCGCACATGTAGATGGTGATGCTTTACTGCAGAGGAGGGGTGTTGATTCAGATCACTGTCCCTGATTCGATTCAGCTGAATCCGAATCTGAAGATTCAATGCTGATGCAGAGAATCAGCAATTCAGATGTAGATGTTTAAGGGCTTTAAATGTTTTTCTACATAACTCAAGGTACCAGCACAGCTTGTGAACGCTGTGATGCTGGGGGGATAGAGTGTCCCACAGGAGTGCGGGGGGGGCCCTCCACGTGCTTGGCGGCAAACCCGGAAGTGGACCGGAAGTACTTCAGGTCCACTTCCGGGTTGGTCAGGAAGTGTACCAAGGGCCCCCGTGCCCCCCCCCGGCTCAGGAATCAGCCATGGGAGGACCCCAGGTGTCCCTCCCAGGTGCCAGTCGCTGAGCCAGGGGGGCATGAGGGGGGCCCATGCACTCTCGGGCAGACCCAGAAGTGGACCAGAAGTTAAGTGCTTCTGTTCCACTTCTGGGACTGCTGTCGAGTGCACTGGGGAGCCCCCCATGCTCCTTTGGGATGTTCCATGTGCCCCAGCATCACAGCACTCATGAGCTCCCTGCTACCTAGAGGTATGTAGAAAAAACATTTAAAGGTGTGTCTATGTCCAAATCTCCTAAACTTTCTGAATCTATTTGGAGGGTTCCAATTTGATTCAGAGAGATTAAAGGGTCTTCTGATTCAATTTGGATTTGGAGATTCGGCCACCGAATTGGGCAGAATGTCTGCTGAATCAAATCAGGGACCGAAGCTTTGGACAGCCCTACTGTGGAGCTAATTAGTCTACTCCACAGTAAAGCAACCATGAAAAGGCAGACACTAAGTATGAATTACTGTGAATTAGAAAGTTTTCTGAGCAGACTTTTGATAATACACAGGCAAAGGCAGCTCTGCAGTCAACAGTCAGCATTTTGTCTGTCCTAGCCCCCACACTACACCAGAGCCAATTCAAGACTCTGGTGCAATGAGAGGGCTTGTACCAGCAATCAGCTGTTTGTTAGCCTCAGCCCCAGCACAGCACTCGAGCTGGTAAGGCCAGCTGATATTATTTCCATGAAGCAGTACCATGCTAGCACAACATGTATTACTCAACATTATTCGGAGATGCTCATCACCTGAAAAGCCCAAACTTTATTACCAAATGATGGCACTTAGCACATGTTTTCCTGCTTGAACATACCAACATTTGTGTTTAAGCGCAGTTAACACATCCTAAGTGTAACGTGACAAGAATCTTGGTATGAACACAAAATCTTATTACATACGAATTTGCGTAATATGAACAGTTTAAATATATATAGTGAATTAATAAGAACAGAAAAGACTCCTTAGAAGCTAGCATCAGCAATGGCAATACCATTAGTAAGGAAACATGTGAAACATGCTGTGCCCACCTCTGTTCAATTAAGCGCTCCCGTGAAGCCTTAGCCTGGACTATGGACCGTGTCTGTCCTGGGCTTGTGGGTGGACCCCACAGGCTACCCCTGCTGACGTCTGGGGGTCCCCTTAACTCTCCTGCCATGGCTTGGGATGTTGCCTCAGTGGAGGGGTTCCCCCTTGGGGCAGCCTCCAGGGTTGTTGCGCCTCTTGGAGAGCACTCACGGGGCTCCGACCTTCCCTACCCCCCAGCCGCTCACCGCCTTGGGCTGCCGATCTTCGGGCCCTTTGGTGTCCTCAGGTCTTCCCCCAACCTCTGCCCATGGCTCTGCCGCCTCTGTGGCTGACGTCGCTGCCAGCTTTCTAGCTGGCTCCACTGCCAGTGTTACAGCCAGCTTCCCTGCCAGCTCTGCTATCGGCATTACAGCTGGCTTCCCTGCTGGCTCTGCTGTTGGCGTCACTGCCAACTGCGTTGGAGCCTCTCCTGGCTCTGCCCCCAGCTTCCCACGCTGCTGGGCACGATGGCTGATCCCCTTCATGTGAGGGCTCTCCCCTCAAGCCTCCACTCATCAGCCGCCCCGCTGCATCATCGGGGCCACTTTTTATCTTTCCCAGGTGGCGTCTCCCACCCACACTGCTCGGCCGCAGCTGGATATACATGCGGCTAATCACCCTCACCGGTGGTTTCGCCGCGCACCTCTCCTCTGGCTCTTTGGGCTCTGCAAGAGGTAAGTGGGGCTTTCTTTTGGCCTGGGGTCCTCCTGCCACCCCAGCTCCCCTGGGACACATGCCTACTTTAACAGAGTGGGTATAATCAGAAAACCCAAATCTTGAGGTCCTGAAAAAGTAATAATTATTATGTTATCTCTCTATGAAGATATGATGAATTTTTTCTTCTTGGCAAGAGGTGGGAAAAAATTAAATCCCTATTGAACTGTCAGTGATCTATTTTCCAAATATGCCACTCCCCCTGTACTGGGAATTAAATTATTGAAACACACCAATTCATCCAAAACTGTAAAACAAGAACTGGTAAAATCTTAGGAACTTTGAAGGCCTAAAAGCAGGTGTCAGCAATCTTTCACTAACAACAAGCTGAAATAAGGCAGTTTAAGGAAAGCTGGAGGCAAATCTTGTTAGATCGGTTATTCTTAATGTAACAGGGCAAGGACAGTCCTGTTCCTTTGATGTTACAAACTTGCGAGTACAAGGAGAGTCAGATCAGGGACCGGGAAAAGTTAATTATTTAGTAAACACAGTTGGGAAGGGGATTGCACTCGGAGTGAATGTTAACTGATTAGGAGTCAGCAGCTAATTAAGTCCATGGTGGGGGGTTTCCTTCATCCCCTGGGTCATGGCGTGAAGAGATTCAGTGGGGACACCAGGAGTGGCAAACCCAGCACTGGAACAGTTTGCTGATAAGACCGGCTGACTGGATGGAGGTAACCATGGTGACTGGCGAAGCAATGAGGTGAGGAAGAGAGGAGAAACTTACCGGCTGTGAGAAGGTCTCATGGAGAAAGCATCTGCTGCTGCCAGCAAGAAAGAGAAAAGAAAATGGAACTGGAGTCAAGCTGACTCAGGGGAGTGGGCTGCATAGTGGTGGGGGGTGAGAGGAAGAATGCGAGCTGTGAGAACAGCCAGGGTTCTCCACAACCTGTGGGAATTTACTAATAAACCAATGTTATTTTATCCTGCTTTTGGGGTGATTTCCTACACCCTCTCTCACTGGGGAATTAACTTCTTATTCTTCCATCATTCCAAAGCATGGCGGGGGCGCCCCAGGGAGAGAGATTTTGTTATTCATCCCTACCCGGCCATACTTAACACGTGAGATGCCACACAAGGGTGTCATACAGTGCCATTACAAGTTGTGCAAGCATGATACACAAGATAAACACAGAAATATCAAATAGGACTCCATAGCGTTGAAAACATTTTGACCTGGTGTGGTCTTTCAGCGTTCTTTGCAACTGAAGAATTGCTCTACTGTTTTTTTCTTAGTCAAAAAAACAAGTGAAAATTAAAAGCTGGCACTTTCCAAGGGGTGCCTGAAATCTAAAGAGGATTTTCTGAAATCTAAAAAGGTTGAGAACCACTGTGTTAGGTGGTCCACTACTTAATAGTGCATACTTGTGCAAAATTTATTATGGTGGAATATATAAAACCATTTTTGGTGCAATTGTCAGGCCGAATAAAATCCCTTCGTGGGCTGGATATCTGTGGGCTGTAGGTTGCCAGTTGATGACTCCTGCCCAAATCAATATGATAATTGTGTCAGTTGGAGTGTATATATGTAAGTAACATGTTATATAACTTGCACAGTGTCATGGGATCCTATACAATATCCATTTAAAACAACTTAAGAAACAGTAACTAGGTTTGCAAAGTAACAATTGTTTTCAAAGCTACTTTCTATAGCTAAACACTGAAGCTAATGATACCAAAGATATATTTTTCTGTTAGGCTTCAGAACTACAAACTGGTTCAACCTAATATAGGTGCTCTGGCTTGTGACAGGCAGCTATTTAGCATAGAGGCCTAAATTTCCCTTGCATAGTAACACAATGATTTGATTCAAATTGTGGGAAATGCAAACCCAAATGTGTGAGAGCTATGAACTTGGTCAAATTTTTAATCCTAAATTGCAGATCAGTGGATAAAATATGAACAAAAAGCGATTTTCTCATATGATTCCATGTAGAAAATACATCTGTATGCACATATACTAATATTCATTTATTTAACTGCTACATTCAGCAAGTACATTTTGCATGCCCAGTTACTGGGTTGCATCCATAGGAGTTGAAACATAGGCATTATTCTTAATTATTTAGCTCTGATTGTCAAGTTGTTTTTCAGATAAAATTATGTCTTTCAGAAATGAGAAAGATAAAATGAAGGAAAAAGGAGCAATTAGTGTCCTGTGGTGACCATCTGACATAGTTTGTAGTACAGAATTTGATTAATAATTTTGTTAATCAACTAATTAGAAGGGAAGTAAAGCAACTGCAAGCACAAGCAACAAACAATTCTAACTTTAAGATTGTAATTGTTTGTCTCATACTTGGAGGATCAAATATCACAGAAACATATTGAAGAACAATTCTTATACATGAATGCTGCCACACCAGAAGGACTGGTGATGTAGCACTCCTAAGATAAGAGGGCAAATGCTTACCATACAGAGGGGCAGAATACTTAGTCTTTTTTTTTAAGCCTCCCTTCTCTGATTATGTCTTAATGCATTTCCCAAAAGAGTTTATAATCCAAAATCTAACAAATTTATGCAGACTATGGACGAATGGTATTATATTGCCTAATACTTATTAAAATAGAAATTAACTAGATATACTCAAACAGTTTGCATATTTTGTCTTAAAGGAAAAAGTCATGTAAAATTCGGAAGATGTAAAGATGGCCTTTGAAGTAGAGATTATAGTTAAACTTGAATGATTAAACGATGGCCACTTACTACTTCTCTCATGATTTTCAGTTTAACTAATTTAGTCTTTTAATATAGAAATTCAGACATAGATGTCTGCAGTATGCAGAATATTCATTTACATAAATAATTTCATTTCTGTCCAGAAAATGAAGTGATAAAATGTGTTGCTAACGGAAACCATGTTAAAGGCTTACAATATGTTTTTCCCCCTAATAAAGAGGTAATAAATTTTTAAAAGTGGGCATTATGGGTTTGCTCATTCATAGTTAACTCTTGTGTTTGTTAATGGTATTTAGTCTGAAAACAGTTACCATACTTACTTGAATATATACATGGAAAATTTATAAATTTGTTATAATTTTCCAGGTATGGAATATAATTATTGGAGATTTGCCTTGAATTTGTCCCCTTCCCACTTCAACAAGGAAAATAAATTTGCAGGTTCAGGTGCCCCCCTTACCCTTTGCCTCCCCCAAATTCTGTCCCTGCTGCACCCCTGTCCCCTTACTATCAGACCTTACTCTCCCTGAGCACATTGAACTGAGCAGCAAATTTGAAAACAATGACCTTGAAATAAACATAGCCATAGTAATTAGCATATAGTACCCTATACTTAGTTCATCCAGAATTGATGCATTTTGCCATTTTATTTTTTTTAACTGCTTCAAGTTTTATCACAAGTAGTCCGTGAACACACTTTTAAGCAGCATTATTGTACTTACTTATATATAGAACAAACTATGTATGATATTAATCTAAAGGTAAAGGGCTCATGATTTACCATATACATATAATTCATTGGGCTGACCCCAACAGCACCAACGGTGTTTAAAGCCATGGTGACCCCCACAGCTCAACACTGCTCGGTATGTGTATATATTCCAGAAACACGGCACAAAGGAGCCATATGCTAATTAGTCCTGGGATGCTGAAAAAAATTATATGCATATGAGGCCAGGAAATCTGTCTGGGTTCACTTCATGGAGGGCAGGGCCACACTAATCATATGTGACAGGCTGAGAGAGGAGTTGACAAAGGCATACTGGTTGAACTGTTTGGGGCCCCAGTTGGTGATGTTTGCCAGACATTTAAGGTTGGTGAAGAAACAGGAATAATTGGAAATGATGCATCTGTGGTGCCACATACTGCACAGCTGTGCTCATTTGGATGCAGCCAAATGGTGTTGAATGTAGATTTTGGTAATCTTGTTAGGAGTTGTTTCATGGTTTGGTGAAGTAAACTGCTTGGCAAATAGATAATAAAGTACTAATGCCTCTGGCACAAACACAAGTGCCTGTAAACAGAAGCATAACATTGAAAAAATGTGCATAGAGCAGCTGTCTCTCACCCCCTTCTCTTTTGTTTCCTGCTTTTTTGATTGCAAATGCAGGGACAGTAGTAAGCAGAGAATCAGGCAGTATCATGGAGTTCAAGACATTCTGGGAATTGAAGTTCTCTAGACTGGGAGTGGAGTTTTCTGTTGCCAAAGATAAATTTTCACCTCATTTTTTTTGCCGCTGAAGCCCATGTCCAGAGGACAAAAAACCAACCAAACAAAAACAACAACAACAAAAAAGCAGGAAGAAGCAGAGCATGCCGTAGTTCTGTGATGTGGTGCTCCCATCCTTCTGGGACCCCTCTTCTTATGCAATGCCAGGAATATATGCCCTGCTGGCCCACCGCACATTATGCTACTGGTTGAAAAACAAACAAACACAAAATAAAGAGGACTATCAAAGCTGTTCAACCAGCATTACTAACACTGTTACATGGGATCCAGGGAAATGCACCATAGCTATTAACAAGAGCACATAAATCTGTTTTGGAAAAGAGGGCAACAATCAAGAAGGGGACTTAGACACCCAAAATTCCACCCATTCTTGTAGGATTAGAAGCTGGGTACCTTGCACTAAATATGTGACATATACAGTTTTGCTTGCCATCAGAGATATTTTAAACTGTTTAATTTGATACAGTCAGAAACTCACAAATGACTAGACTCTCCTTCACTTAAGTGAAAATGAAGCAGACCTGAGCAAGGTCACTTCTCTGTTCATAATAAATAATAAAGGGCACAGTAGAATCTCATGTCATGTTGAAGCAGCTTATTTGACTTATTTGCAAGACCACTCATTGGATTTTGATGCTCCCATACATGCTATACAGTGACCTCACTTGAAGGTAGTTCATATAATGCACACAAAGCCATTTAGTAGGGTAAATATTACCAATCGGTAAGCCTGACCTCTTCCTTGCAGCTTAATTTTCAGCTCTGTGTAGACTGCTTGCTTAGGAAGTCAAAGATATTACAAACCTTGAATAAGCTTCTGTTTATAGAAAGCTTTATTCAGGTTACAGTTAGCTTAGGTGTTGAAGATACCAGGTTTGCCTGAATATAACAATGTGGTAACTGCCAAGAAAGAGCAATGCAACATTGCAAAAACAGCTTCAGTGAATAAATCAAGACTGTTCTAGTTTAAAGTCCTTCAGTTTTGCAAATAGCCTACTTGGAATAGTGTAACATATTTGAGACTGGTGTTCTATATAGAATTACTATGGAGACAAGTCCTTGAATGGGCCTAGCCCAGTCTGTACAGCATTTCATCTGTATTTTGATGTTTGGCCTGTTTGTGACTTGGGTATCCTTGCTCTATTTGGAGGCATTAATAAGAAAGAAAAGAACAATAAGGTGTTGTTCCTTATGTTAATTAAAATGCATTTGTTTAAAAGCCAAAGTAAATATTTTCTTTAATATATATTTTTAGCTTGGGTTTACATGGTTATGTACTCCCTTCTCTAATTGAAGGGGATTGCTAGCTGGCAGGGGTGCTGTGGGTGAAACTGCAGACTATTCACAGTTTCCTTCTGTCCCATAGGACAAGCTGGAACTTAACTATATACAAATATATTATTATTTATATAAAATATAAAAATGGACATCAAGATAAACATATGTGTATATATATATATATATAAACCTTATTCCCTACAATGGGTCACCATCACCAGGGTTGTGACAGCAAGGGGTCCCAGCAGATTCCCCAAGCAGGGTTATAGACTCTATTAAACTACACAAATAAACAAATCTAGAGGTACACCAAATATAAGGTGCAATATTACACAATATAATACACATATAAAATTAATACATATTTACATCTCTATATAAATAAAATGCACAATTCTTATGTGATGCTATATCCCAAACAGCCTCCAAATTTTGCTTTGAAAAATGTTGATATTCCATCAATGGAATATATACCCCACTTATATTGAATATTATCAGTTTTACTTTATTTTGAAAACTTGGAGGATAAGATGGTAAAATTAAAAAAAAAAAGTAAGTAACTGACTTGGGAACATAAGAGGGGTAAAGAAGAAATTATCAAAGTATCTATAAGTATCAATATAAGACAATATCCTCAAGGTAGGACTTGCCAACAGACTATGGACAATATAAGAAGAGAACTGAACATACTCCTTATAGTGTAGGATTTGGAGGAGATAGGTCACAATAGACAACAATGAAAGCAATAAATCAAGGAGGTCAAAGTGCTACAAGTGCTGGTTGGCCATTGGAAGTAAGAAATAAGGCACAAAGAAATGGCAGGTGAGGAAAGAGGAGACAGGGCCTGGAGTTTGGAGGGAAAAGCAGGGAAGCCAGAGCTGGTGGTGGGAAGTATAGAATAAGAGCATAGGAATGAGGCAAAAACAGGATAAATGAACTCTACAGACTGTGCTTCCTGTTCTTTGTGTTTAGCCCTTCAATCAATGAAACACCTTTGGTGTGGGTCACATAGTAAATACAGATGGTAATAGGTGTTTCATGGGGTCAGGCTGGGTGACTCAGACAACTTTCAAATCAACCTTAAATATAAATGTAGACATATCTTGATCTTCTTCAGCTGTTAGTGTGGAATTATAGGAAAGTTGGAAATTAGGTCCTAGAATAACTGTGATGCTGAAGAATGAAAAATAAGACTGTGGCAAAGGCGGAAACTGATGTTGTTTCTCCTGACTTGGAGGATAGCGACCTAATCACTGGATAATCCTTTACTGACAGAAGCAGACAAAACAGAAGGACAGACAAATCTATTCATTTAATATGCATGGTGTATTCTATCCACAGAATATTTAAAAAATCCCACAAAAAACAAACCTGTCTGTGATCACTTTATTAGAGACTATAGCATAGCACACATCCATTGAGAGATTCAATAAAGATTTGATGGACAACCTTCATATTGATACTTTCTAGATTCTGAATGCTTGACCCTGCAACCTTAGTAATGCAAACTATTTGTTTTATTTCTAATCTAAACACACACATGTAAATTAAAAAACACACAGCAAAAATACATATAAATGAAAATTCTTCTACCATGTCATATAATCTTAATGCAGTGATAGTGGAATAAAACATATCTGAAAAGAGAAATGGGAATTAGCTCACACTGTAAGATTAGTCTATACATTTAGGAAACTGAAGAATCCTTTATAATGGTAAAAGTGGTGGTAAACCTCAACTAAAAATAATGTTCAGCAATTGAAGTAGAGTAAAAGATAGAATAGACATCTAGATATATATATTTCAATATCACACATCCAGGAAAACAGACATCAAGTTTCTTCATTCAGTGATTTATGGGTGCATACCAACAGCACCTTTTTGCTGCCTTAAACATTTTTATGGCAGTATAAGTTGCAAGCAAATAAATGTGCTACCCCTTCGTCATGCTCCAGCTGTCCAAAAATGTTGCTGTGGCCCAAGGTAGTCAGCGCTCATAATGCCTTAAATGGGAGAATGTCTGCTTGCTTATTGCATGCCAGAGGAAATCTCTCACAGGGGGATTCCTGCAGTGTGCTTCCCATGGTGTGCCTATAAGGCTACTATGCCCCACCTCATCTACAAGCAGGATACCCACTTGCACCCCATCTTACCTGGGGTTCAACTCTGCAAGCAAGAAAACCTCCATACAGGCCCTTTGCTTGTACACATGCACCCATGGTGCATGTCTGCAACCGGGGAAAATATGCACCCCAAGCTGGGACACAGCACACAGGGCTGTTGTCCTGTGGGATCATCCCCTTGAAACTCTGGAATTGGCAGAGGCCTAACCCTGTAGGGCAAGGACCTTGGCAATGTCTGTAGATGCCAATGAAGATGATCACCTGCACTGGGACACATCCCCAGAACAGGTGATCCTACTTCAAAGACATCTATCTATAGCCTGATTTCTAATATTTGAGACAATACTGGAGACTAATTAAGCTAGAGTGCCACAACAGGCAAGCCCTCTTCTTAAAGGAAAGTTTGTTAAAGACCAAACAAAATATTTCAGGCTTACCTGACTGCTGTTTTTGGATGAGACTTTGTTTCACTGGAAGATTTCCAACCATCTCTAATTTTGCCACCTCAGTTGAGAACTGTTAATTTAGGAAGGAACAAAGCATATTTATAAGAAATATAATTATTGATCCAAATAATTAATCTTTATACATCTCTGACTTATTTAAATTGGATACCAAAAACAGGGATTAGCCTAATATAAATAAGATACAATCTAATCTAGACATCTAAATTATCTTATATTAGTGTTTGGCATCCAACTTCCATGAGTTAGAAATACACAATGTATATCTTTCTGGATGTTGATGATCAGTGGATATGATATGCCTTGACTTTTGACTTTGTCTCCAACATTATTTTTATACATCAGCTAAGGAAATGCCTGTCAGCTGAAACTACTATAATGTGAATACTCATGCTCAAAGAGTAGTGATCATTTACGCATGGTCAGACTAAGAGGATGCATTTCCCAAGGAATGTCCTCGGTATAGTACTTTTCAGTCCCTTCATTTATGACATGAAGAAAGGAATGACTGATAAGGTTTCAGTGGTACACAAAAGGATCAGGATGTTTTGGTAAAGCAGATATGAACCAATAATGTTATAATGCTGAAAATTAGATAGTAACTTCTTGGGATGTAATAACAGAAGTGTTCTATGCAAGTTACAGGAAGTAATTCTTCCACTCTGATTCCTGATAATGGTTCTCAGATTAAAGTATCACCCACATCATTATGCAAGATTTTACTTTTCAGAACTTAACTAGTATCTTATGTTTTCACCAAAGCAGAAAGAAGGAAGAAGTTCAGACTTTCACAACCCTGCAACAGAAAATATTGAACTCTATTGGCCTGCTGTTTAACAGCACCGCATACAGGGCTGTTTTCAGAAAACCTTCTGATTAAAAGCAATGCCTCTATTTATAGCAAATACATCTTAAACCTATGTTGCCCAACTTCAGGAATTCTAAAATAAAGATGCTTCAAGAAAAATATATCATATTTACACAAATATAAGAAGCCCCCCCACCCCCAATCAGCACTGGGGAAAAGCCCCTCATTGATATTTGCATATGAAGTAGAGAAGGGAGAAGGCAACTGCTGTTGCTCTGACTCTGGCCCTAAGTCTGGATTGGGGCCAAAGTCAGATCTACAGCAGCCTCCTGTCCCCCACCCATTTCCTCTGCAGCTTCTGTCTCCCCCTGCCCCACTTACTGTCAAGTGCAGTTCGGCTTGGGCTCAGGCTGGGGTCTCACCCCAGCACCTATCATATGGAAACTCCTTTCACTGCCTGGCCAATCAGCAGTGCTGATACTGCTGCATTGCCTGCTGGAACAATCAGCAACACTGACCATTTATTGGCCAGGCAAGGGCTGAGTTTCCACATGCTGTTTTCCAGGATGGAGCAGCCCAAGCAGTGTCCAACAGTAAGATAATAGGGGAAAGGGAGAGACTGGGGAGCTGGGAAGGAAAGGGAAGAGACTGGGGGGAGTTTGGGACAAACTAGGGAGAAGGGGAAATGAGGCAGAGACTGGGGGAGAGGGGCAGAGGCTGGGGGGAGCTGGGGGGGAGCAGGTGGCAAGGGGCCAAGAAGGCTGCAGGGAGAAGTGGATGGGGCAGAAGGAAAGGGGGACACCTTCCCTCACCCTCACCCCACATCCACCACTGCTTTCCCTGGTGTAAGAGTCAGGGCAGAGATTCAAGACAACCCTTCAATACTTAGATTCTTTACCTGGAGAATTATAACAAATGTATACATTTTCCATATATAGAATCTAATTACTGGGGGGGGGTGGTAAATGCAGTAAAAATACAATTTGAAAAGTTTTCTAAGGGCATGTCATTGGATCAAGTTCCATAGTCAAAAAGCCCATGGAGTCTGAAAAAAAGACTTCAGCATAGTAATAAGGACCATCTTTGTTTTTGGTTTTTTTTTTTGAGTGCCATGGTGACTCTTTGCACTCTGAATAGTCTATGCATTTGACTGGAGGTCTCAGAAATATATGTTAATCCTTAAACTTTAAGGAAGTACTATATCATATGTCTGATACTTCCTTGTGAGATACCACATTGAATATTTTGCCATTGGACAATATTTGCAACAGCAATAGAGTCACTAGTATTTTGTCTGCCAAAATCTTTTATTTTCAGTTCTATTTATATATGGTCTGCACATGCATGCACACACACATGCGTGCGTGCGCGCGCGCGCGCACACACACACACACACACACACACACACACACACACACACACAGAGCTACTTTAATCAATTAAACTATTAAAATGTAGCATACTGTCCTTATTATAATCACACAGGAACAATGCTGTTTTGCATTTTAATTATATTGCAGTGACAACAGAAAATACAAGGACTAAGGAAACTTCTGAGTTAGCTTTGTTCATATGAATTTAAGGATGTCCCTTTCAGAATACAGAGAATAGCTAAACGTAACACTCTGAAAACCAGAAAATATAAAGTGAAGGTATATACCATCCTTCTTTCTTCACCTCCTCCAATCGTTAATCCCCCCATCCATTTTCCCTATCCTACCCAACTTCTCTACCTCTTATTACCCATCTTCCTCACTATATCTTTTCAGCTTGCAATACTGTTGAATGCCTTAAGCACCCTGACATTTTTCCCTCTTCTCCCATATTCCCTCATCATATGTCAAATGAGTTACATCAAAATGAAAATGTTCTGAGCACCCCATGCATATTTTACTTTTTTCTTGGCTCAGCAATCTAGCACCTGGTAACCTGTAGATCCAAACTTCAAGGTAAATAACTTTTTCAATATCGCTTCCCCAAAGGAATGCTAGCTGCTATATACTAGATAAATGCTGAGTAAATGAGATCAGCTGGAGAAGATTAGGGAAGATGCATACAGACATTTGGGGAGGTTAGGGGGAGGTTAGATCAAGTGAAAAATAGTTACCCAATCTAACTTAGTGTGCCCAGGTGTGAACCTTACACTTAGGGACCTTTTCCATCCCTGTTCTTGAATATGGAGGTGGGGCACTTGAACCAAGTTCATTCGACAAGCTTTAGTTCAAGTGCCCGCCCCCACACCATTTTTAAGCTTGGGGACACTGATACATGGAGAGGTAGGAGGCTGCTGGAGTGCAGTTCTTACCGTGCTCCAGAAGACTTGATTAATCAAGTCTGTTCTGATGCACTGGAATTCCAGCGTGTCAGAGCCACCTCCGTATTCAAGTATAGGTGCCCTTAGAGCCCCAGCTGGTTGATATAAGCACAAACTGTACAGAAGTTCTAGGAAGGTAAGATCAATCTAAAAATGGCAGACCCAATCTAAATTAACCCTACCCCTAAGGTAGTGTATGGGTACAGACAGAAATGCAGCTGCCAAATATAACTCAGAACATTTTCTGCAAAGCGTCCTGAGTTACAGTGATAATCCCAGACCAAACAGAAGTTCACTGTTGGCTCCAGGGAGGAAGGAAATCTAGCTGTGGCTGGGAGCCTGCAGCCAGGTTCCCATAGTAACAGTCACAGTTCTCTGCCCATGCTCTCTGTTTTCAGAATGGGAGGGGGAAGGTAGCAGAGGGAGCTCATTCTTGGGGCTTCCCAGAAGGTGCTGAAGAGTGAGGTGGGTGAATTGGAGCCTCCACCCACCTCAGGGGGGTTCCAATACACCCATCTTTTATTATCAATGAAACTATTAAAATGTAGCATACTGTCCTTATTATAATCACACAGGAACAATGCTATTTTGCTTCATGGGTGGTGAAAAAACCCCAGACTGAACTCCCTCCACTCCCTTTCCCCCCTCCCATTCTGAAAACAGCAACAGGCTGCCAGCTCCACAGACACAAGTTACAGAAGACACTACCTTTTGAAATGTCTTCATCTAATATCTCATATAATGAGGGCTCAGATTTTCATCCAATTGGCCATTTTTTAAGCTGTCTGCACCCATGCACTTGTGTTTGGTCACAGATGTAAACTGCTTTCTGTGGCCAGATTGGGCAAAAATTGTCACTTCTGTCTGCGCCCTAACTTAGATTGTGTTGGCCATTTTTAGACTGTTTAGCTCCTATTCAGTTTCTAGCCCAGCTTCATTTTTTCTGAGGCTGCACTCTTCCTACCCCCTCCCTAGAACCAAGCTATTTTTAGCCCCTCCACCCCCTCCCACCACTCTCAGACAGACAAACCTCTCTCACAGACTAGCCATCCTCCCCTCCTGAGCCCACCAACCCCTACCCCGCCCCACCTGCACGCTACTCCCAGTGCTGGTTTACTGGCATTCTCCCACCAGAAGCCAAGGAAGTAAGTTTGGGTGGGGAGAAAGGCAGAATGCAGGTTCACCAGGGAGTTGTTGGTCTGGGGGTGGGGAGGGGTTTGGAGGCTAAAAATAGTCCCTGGTCCCATGGGGTGGGGGAAGAGAGACCCCACATCCTCCCTTTGGATGCTAGGAGCCTTTTGCAATCCACCAACACCCAGAAGACCCTGGCTGCCCCTCCAATTTCCGCCTGACCCCCCATAGACCCTATCTGCTTCCCAATTCCCCTGAATCCCCTTCTGAAGCCTGCTTGCTCCCCTAACCCCCCCAAGATCTGCCCTGTAGCCCCCCCCATCCCAACTTACCTTAGATCCAGTGGTCTTAGATCTATCCAAACTCCCCCTAACATCCCTGAATATCTGTACATACCCTAGGGCTGGAATTCCTTTTCCCTTTGTGCACCTAAAAGGAAGTTTTCTAGCTGGTGATTTTTGTGTTGCTTTTTGCATTTGTATACAAGCTGCAGTCCTATTACCGCTATGCTGTAAATACACAGTGTACACATGTAGTTACCTAAACACTTGCACATGCACGTGGCTATGCATGCATATCGATTTAGGATGCTTTCATATATGTAAGTTATGAAAATGCAGCCAGACAAAAATTCATAACCAATGGATGTTAGAGAAGACACTGACAATAACCCCATGCTTTGACCCCAGTAGCTGAGTGGTTAGATAACTTGACCTACAAGCAGGAAAGCCAGGTTTTAAGCCTCCCTCACATAAACCGGGTTTGAATCTGCATTTCTATCTTCCCAGAGCATGTTTCTTGCCACCATGCCATGAGTTAGGCATTATCTACAATTCTCTCCAGCACTTATTTTTAATTTGAGTTACTGAAGTGTGCATTTACTAGTCATTACATTAAATAGATGGTAAGCTGTGCCATGTGGACATTTCTCACCTATTAGGAGCAAGTATCCAGCACCTGCTCCCTTTCAAAAAAACATAATAGGCCCATGTGCAGTGGCTAGTCACTTCAGATTCAGCTGATTCGGGGAACAGTGATTCAATTTGGTGATTTGAATCACTGTCTTGAAACGATTCAGCCAAATCTAATTCAGAGATTCGGCTGCTGCTGAAATTCTGAATCACCCAGGCCAGGCCCATTC
>NW_005842260.1:738932-777225 GCF_000455745.1 Alligator sinensis | reverse complement strand
CTTCCATCCCCTGAAATGGCTGCTACGCTCACCCCAGCTCCCAGCACTTTGGAAAAAAAAAGTCCTGATTCACTGGGTGCTGCTGGGTGGGGGCTGATCCCCACTGCTCCCCCATGGGGGGACTGCATGGGGGGCTCTGCATTAGCCCCCCACCCCCTACTCCCCCAGTCCCCTCCTCCATGGCTGCCCAGCCCACCCCAGCTCCAGCCCTTTAAGGAAAAAAAAAAAAACAACCCCCCTGACTCACTGCCCAGTGGGGGGTGATCCCTGCTGCCCTCCCACTGCCCTCTTTTCAAAAGATTCAGAGAGCTTTGAATAGATTTGAACCTGATTTGATTTGGGTTTGGAGATTTGGCCACTGAATGAGGCCAAATCTCCTCCAAATCAAATCAGCACATGAGGGTTCACACAGCCCTGAAACATACCTCATTGAGAAATCCACACTCCAGCTTATTCTGTTTTTCCTGGCTCCACATATTTCCCTCTCTCAGCTTCCAAGAGGCTATATTTGAAATGAACACTGAAGAAAGGTCTGAATAGTTTCATAGTTGGTAGGGTCAGAAGGGACCTGAGTAGATCATCAAGTCCAACTCCCTGCCATGGCAGGAAAGAGTACTGGGGTCAAACAACCCCAGCAAGATGTTCATCCAGCCTCCTCTTAAAGACCCCCAGGGTAGGAGCCAGCACCACTTCTCTTGCAAGTTGGTTTCAGATCCTAGCTGCCCTGAAAGTGAAGTAGCGCCTCCTGATATCTAGCCTAAATCTACCCTCTGCCAGCTTGTGACTGTTATTTCTTGTCAGTCCTGGTAGTGCTCGGGGGAACAGGGACTCCCCCAATGCCTGCTGGTCCCCCTTGACCAGTTTGTAAATGGTCACTAGATCCCCCCCTCAGCCTTCTCTTGTGGAGGCTGAACAGGTTCAGGTACCATAGCCTCTCCTCGTAGGGCTGCCCTGGTGACTCCTGATCATGCGGGTGACCCTCCTCTGGACCGTTTCCATGTTGTTCACATCCCTCCTGAAGTGTGGCACCCAGAACTGGATGCAGTACTCCAACTGTGGCCTGACCAGTGTTGCATAGAGGGGGAGGATCACCTCCTTGGACCTCCTTGAGATGCATCGGTGGATGCATGACAAGGTACGGTTGGCCTTCCTGACCACTTCTCCACACTATCTGCCCATGTTCATTTTAGCATCAATAATGACTCCAAGATCCTTTTCTGACTCTGCACTGACTAGAAGGGAGTTCCCCAGCCTGTAGGTATGTTGCTGGTTCTTCCTCCCTCAGTGCAGTACCTTGCACTTGTCAGTATTGTAACCCATCCTGTTCTCATCTGCCCACCCCTGTAACCTGTTTAAATCTAGTTGCAGCCTGTCCCTCTCCTCCAGCATGCCCACTATTCCCCACATCTTAGTGTCATCTGCGAATTTGAACGAGGTGCTGGTTCTTCCTCCCAGGTGCAACACCCTGCACTTGTCAGTATTGAAACCCATCCTGTTCTCATCTGCCCACCCCTGTAACCTGTCTAGGTCTGATTGCAGCCTATTTCTCCCTTCTAGCATGTACACTTCTCCCCACATCTTAGTGTCATCTGCAAATTTGAACAGGGTGCTTTTTACACCCTTGTCCAAGTCACTGATGAAGATGTTGAACAGTACATCTGGGGGGCCCCACTGCCCACATCCCTCCAGGTTGAAAATGACCCGTCCACCACCACTCTCTGGGTGGGGCCCTCCAGCCAATTAGTGACCCTTTTGACTGTGTAGGTGTTAACACCACAGTCCCCTAGTTTTTTAATGAGAATGGGGTGAGAGACAGTGGCCTTCCTAAAGTCCAGAAAGACTACGTTGACTGCTACTTCTGCGTCTAAGGATTTTGTGACCTGGCCATAGAAGGCCACCAGGTTTGTCTGGAAGGACCTGCCTCTAATGAACCTGTGCTGGTTGCCCCTAAGCATAATCTCTCCTGCTGGCCCCTCGCGGACATGCGTCAGGATAACTATTTCAAAAAGCTTACCCAAGACTGAGGTAAGACTGACTGGCCTATAGTTTACTGGGTCCTCCTTCCTCCCTTTTTTGAAAATGGGAACCACACTGGCCCTTTTCCAGTCCTCTGGCACCATGCCAGAGCACCATGTGTGCTCATAAAGCTATGCCAGGGGTCCCACAATGACCTCTGCTAATTCCCTCAGCACTCTGGGGTGGAGATCATCAGGCCCTGCTGATTTAAATACATCCCATCCCTCCAGAAGTTCCCTTACTAGGTCCCCACTGACCCTAGGCCTGGGTGCACTTCCCCTGGGGCCTACAGGGGTCCCAGTGGGGAGGGGGGTGACCCAGTCCCTGCTCAGCAAAATGAAGGCAAAGAAATTGTTAAATAGGTTAGCAATTAGTCCTATATTTAAAAAAGGACTTTTTGTTGTCCTTGATCTGGGTAGCTAGTCCCAGTTCCATCTCCAGCTTGGCCTTCCTGACCACCCCTCTACATCCCTGAGCAACCGAGATATGGTCCTCCCTGGTTATGGCCCCTCCCTTCCATTGTGTGTACACTTCCATTTTAGCTAGGAGATGTTCCCGTATGCTTTTGGTGAACCACGGGAGCTTTTGCACCCTCTTGCCCCATTTGATCCTTGTTGGGATTACCTCCCTTTGGGCTTGGAGGATCATCTCCTTAAGGAACGGCCACTCTTCTTGAACCCCCGACTCTCTTCCCCTCTGGGACCTCAGTGCCTCACCGACTATTCTCCTGACCTCATTGATATCCACCCTCTTGAAGTCCAGGGCTGCTGCCTTGCTGCAGGCCTTTGCCACCTTGCACTGGATGGTGAATTCTAGCAGGCGATGATCACATTCACCCAGGTGGTGGAGCACCCACAGACCCCTCACCAGGTCGTCGCCCATGGCCAGGACTTGATCCAACAAGGCATTTCCACTGGTGGGGCTGTGCACCTCCTGGGTTAGATGGAGGTCCTGTATCTTGGCTAGGAACCTATGTGAGCGGTCAGACCTGGCTGACTGCTCTTCTCAACAAATGTCTGGAAAGTTCAGGTCACCCATGATGACCACATTCTTTGACCTAACTACCTTCAGGAGCTGACCTGAGAATTCCCAATCTAGCTCTTCTCCTTGGTTGGGTGGTCTATAGTAGATCCCCACCGTTAAGTCCCTTTCCCCTCAACTTCCTTGTATTCTAACCCAGAGCATTTCAGTGTGCCCCTCCTCTGACCCAGTGTCACTCGTTGAGGATGTGTATTTCTCCTTGACATAAAGCGCCACACCTCCACCTCTCCTCCCTGTCCTATCTCTCCTGTACAGCCTATAACCCTTGATATTCACTGCCCAGTCATCCGTTGGGTCCCACCACATTTTGGTGAGGTCCACTATGTCTCGGTTGGTGTTAGCTAGCAGGAGGGTGAGTTCCTCCTGCTTGTTCCCCATACTACGAGCATTAGTGCAGAGGCATTTGAGGCTTCCTGAAGATGCATGCACTGGCCCCCTAATCTCAGTACTACCTGAGCCCTTGTTGCTTACCTGGGTATTTGTTCTGCTCATCGTCAGTCTAGGCTGGGCTGTTTTTGTGGGTGACGCTTGGTTTAGTGGTCCAAGGCTTCCTCCGCCTTTGTCTTTCCATTCTACTGATAAGCCTAGTTTAAAGCCTGCCGGAGGAGATTAGCCAACCAAGAAGAGAACACATGCTAACCTTTGGGGGAAAGGTGAAGCCCAGATCTTACATGCATACATGTCCAAGTATATAGCCAACTGCAAATTCTCAGTCCACAAATGCATACTTCCATTCACAGAAAATAATCAAAATTAGTGCATAAGTGCTGAAAAATCACGTACACAATTAGATATCTGTTATTCAGGCACACAAAGGATAACAGAATTTCATGCTAGAAGCTTTCTAGGCATTCTTTAAAATTATAAGAACTAGATAATCAAGTGATTTTATTCTTTAATGCTAATTTTTAGGAGAGCTGTATTTCATTTCTGGATCTCCTTTGTAAGTTTGAACCAGTGATTTTACCTCATGTCTTCACATGGCTCAGAAATTTTCTAGACAATCTAAGTAATCTTTCAGATTTAAGGTACTTAGAATTGCAAACCTTTAAGCAGAAATTTTTGCTCAACCTTTATGATAACAAAACTGAGACTTAATAAAAGATAAACTAAAAAGAGCTTGAACCACTCTTCTATACTAAATTCAAATGCCAGAAAAAATCGCTAGCTTGAATTTAATTTATATTGAAAAGTTGAGAGGAACAAATCTGTAACTATCTACAAAGACAAGGCATTGTTATCAGGGAGGACAGTATTCAACATCTTTTGTGATTAGAAGTCCCTGTTCTGAACACTATCTCAGAGATTTTTTTTTTAAGTAATAGCCTATCAAGTATATAGTATTCCACTCTCAAACATGTCACAGGATCCTTCAGGTACAGAGCAAAATTACAGTAGGATAAAGTCTACGACTTTCTTAGGGCTGGCTTTGGAAACAGGAACTACCTACAGACACTGAGCCTACTCTGCAAAGATCTCTTAGGTTTAGTAAGTCTGCAGTAGTATTTCTACTTGATCCTTGACCTTAGACATTGCTGCTGTTTATTTCTCAGCAGACCCAGGAGTCAGCCATCATGTATGCAATTACTAAGGCAAGAAGACACTTCAGAATAAGGCATACTTGAAGTAACATTCTATGTTTGAAATGAAAAGTAGCTTTCATCATATTCCAATTATAGCTCTGCCAAATTGCTTCAAATAATTCAATACTGCTGCACAGTGAAGGCAGTTGGAACACATGCTGGAACTGCTGGAATTCAAATCTACAGAACACAACACAAATAACAGAACATTAGAAATTCTTCTTGTCTCATTATCATAAAATGCCCTTATTGAATCATTCTCAGTCACTAGTTCCAGCTTCAGGTGGAAAATGTGGAACAACTTTACATTCCTTTAATTCCAGAAGTTTTAATTAGTCACTCATGGCTCCCCAAATACTAAAAGAGCTAGAGTCATCAATGGGAAACCAAACTTTACTAAAGTTTCAAGGTATTCAACCTAAACTAAAAGAATAATGTCAGTAATTGTAATCAGTAAGAAGCTGGTCTTTTTCAAGGCTTATCTTCTCACTTAAGCTGTATGAATGGAGACAGGGAGAAGCATATGCAGCCATTTGCTGCTCCCAGGAGCTACATGGGAGAAACCAGGGTACATTGGTGACGCACAGGGGTTGCACACAGGTGCACGTACACCCCCTGAGATCAGCCATGCACCCCTTGAAAGTGCCAGCCATGAAACTAGAAGTACACTTCTGGTTTTGCTGCTGTCTTGATGATCAGCCACTGGGGGACCCACCCAGTTGGCAATCTGGTGCCCCCCCAGACTCAGGAGGCACAGTCTCCCCTGCCAGAGTAAGTAACTCAGGATGAAGGGAAGGACAGGAGGAAGCTGGGGAGAGGGGTAGTGTGTCCATGGTTGTGGGGTGGCAAGTCTGGGAGGGTTAAGAGGTCCAGAGAGCATGGTTGGTCAGTCTGCAGGGATGTTTCTTGGTCAGAGGGGATTGGGGGCCCAGTCAGTATTGGGGGTGGGTGGGAATAGCACAGTTCTAGAGATAAAGCAAGCAGCTTGGTTTTCTCAGCTGTGGGGCTATGCTGAGAATGTATACAAAATGTATACAGCAAGATCTTATTAAACATTTTTTTAGTCCAGTGCTCAGGTGTATTAACTTAGATAAGGTATGCCATTTTCAGGGTAATATAAGCTCTCTGTGTGACTAAGATTGGGTATTTAGATTGACTTAATCTTGGCTAGGTTGATCATAGGCTGGGCCTGTGCATACCCTAACAGCATCAGTCAGTCACAGCTAGTGTAAAAACAATTTTTCATTCTGGTCTTGAATGCAAGATTGATTACCATGGCTTCAATATTTTCATTGCCTCTTCAATACCTAGAGACATCTCAGTAAAAACATTTTTATATACAAATTATATATGGAAGAAATGTTATATTTTTGAGGTGCTACAAAGTTTTGGTAGGTTGCTGAATTTTCTTTGTAAAGAAAAAAATCTGTTTAGACCATGTTTAAAACTCCTTATATTTTTGGAGTATTCAAAAATTTAATTATTTATTTTAAAAACAAAAATATTCGTGATTTTTCTGTTAATCTAATTTTTTTTTTTATCCTTTGCATTTTTTATTTTGTCTTCAGATTGGAAAACTGGATCACAGACAATAAATCCTTGCCTTTCATGCTTGACAACAGTTATTGTTCCTCTTCCAGTAATCAGGAATTATTTGAATAAATATCACAATATACCTCAGAGTTATAACTACAGAGTTCAAAATAACCTAATATGGTAGTTTACCACCTAATGATTGAACCCAAAATTATCATTAAAGAAAATTATTGTAATTCTTATGATGTTAGCCTGTTTAAAAATAACTTGCCAACATTTTTAATAAACCTTGAAAAACTTATACATTCTTTTACACGTATGGAAATTGAAGAATAACAGTTTAAATGTGTGTTTTTGTTTTTTAATGGACTGAAAGAACTGGTACAAAGGTACTTCCCCTCTTCTAATACATGACAAGCGCATGAAACTTCAAGAAGAATACTTCTCCCTTGTCTATAAATCTGTATTCATGCCTTCTGGTTGCAATCACAGACTTGATTTTATTAATTATATTTAGTTGTGATAATCTGTATGATTGATTTATGAATATATTTTGCATTATAATTACAATGATAATATTTTGAATTTTTCTGATTCAACTTTTGTTGGGAATTGAATCATGAACTGTGGATAAAACTACTGTAGATTGTGGTGTTAAAGATTAGCTAAAAGGCAAATACCCCAGGTGCTTTTTGTATTCTCAAAAAGAGAGACTTCCCTACCTTGTTAAAGACTGCGAAGATATGCCTTTTTTTAGAATCTCAAAGGGAAAAGTAGCATCTAGTTTGTTAAGACCCTTCTTTCTGTTCTCTTGATGAATTTTAGGAAGATTTTTCTTATTGCTTAAAAAAATACGTAACTTTAAGGGAAACTTATACAGTTGGAAAATGTTTCATATAAAACCTAGGGGTTTTTTTAGAAATAACATAAAGCTTCTTTGAGATGTTTACTTGCAAAGTGGTTTGGATTTAAATTCAAGGTTACATATGAACAGATGTTTAAACCTAAATATAATAAGGTCAACTGATATTATCACTACTGATTGCTAAAATAAGTCATTTAAGTATCAAATGTTAAGGCTAGATTACTGACTGGCAATGCTTAAGCAACCATCAGCAATGTAAACTAGCCAGCTTGGGGCACTGTGCCACTGCAGGTAGGCTATTCTAAACAAGCTAGTTTAGGTTCCTCTATATTACAATGTAATACTCTTATTTGAAACAGAGCTTCAAGTACTATTAAAACCTAATAAAAATGAGAGTATCTCAGAAAATGGACTGAATATAGGAAAGAGTTAAAACTAAAAAATGTTTTGAGAGTTCTCTCCACAAAAATGTACAGGCCATGTATAGACATCACTGCTTTCCCAGTACAAATGACGAGTGCACAGACTTTTAGGATTTTTCTCCCTGAGCAAAAATAGCTATTTCAGGAGAAAAATAACCTAGGAACAACCGGGTTTAACTTGCCTCTGGACACTTTCTCCTGAAAGAGTGAACTTTTATACATATGCCTTCTTGAAGAAGTCACAGCATCCTAGCCAGTGTGCTTTGCTCCTGGCCCCTTACATGGGTCCAGGGAAATAGCATGCTACTCTGGCTGGACTCTTCAGACATTTATACGCATGCTTGCACTGCAGTGCCAGGCACTTTTAAAAGTGAACTTAAAAGCATATGCATTTGTATAAACAGCAAAATGCGTATCATCTCTGAGAAAATGGTGGCAGAGTGCTTTTGAACTAAAACCCATCAAAGGTGCTTTAGTTCAAAAGCATACTGCTGCCATTTTCTCAGTGCTGATGCGCATTTCTCCATTTATACAAATCCATGCAATGCAGTGCCAGGTGCGAAAGCTTGCATGCTCCGCAGACTCGATTAATCAAGTCTGCTCCAACATGCTGGATCTCTGGTGAATCGGAGCAGACAAATTTTGAACTGGGACCTTCCCCTATGAAAATTTTTAGTTTTAGTTTTTAGTCAAATCTTCATTTTCATGGCAAATGATAAAAAAGGAGAAGAATTCCTGATTAGCATTATCATCCAAACATAATGCCAGTAGGCAACAGGACTGTAGACTACCAAAAATAGTTAGGCAAAAAATATGACTAGAAAAAAATACAGTTACAGAAGTCTTCCTCTATTGATCACAGCCTTGAGTCTCTTAATATCCTAGATAGTCCAAATATTAAGGTAACTGTAGCAAATAAGCCATATGTGATGTTGTGGAGGAAGACACTTCTACCAATAAATCCAAGTTGCACAAGTTAATTTAATGTAGTTTGGGACATCATTAACTTGCACCAAATATACTCTTAAGAGAATATGTGAGGAACAAGGTTCATACAATAGTAATTCCCTGATTTCACGCTCATCTCCCTCTTGAAATATAGCAGGTCTTCTAACAATATTAAACATAAACACATCTTCTGGTAAAAGTATGCCATTTACATTATTTCTCCCATCGTGTTTGCACCACATCTAGCCATAAGATGTCAATATTTTCTATTGTATAAATAAGTATGCATGTCTGCATATGAAAATTGTTAGTATTTTCACACAGATAGTCAGGGGTAAAAACTGGAAGGTTTAAAATAGGGACTGAGGAAAATGGTCATAAATTATCAGTATAAAGATATGGTTTGTCTTCCTTGCTGGACTTTACAGCAGATTGAATCAGACCATATTTCACAGACAAAAAATGGTAGATGAGTAGCACTACTAAACTCCAAGAGGATTTAAAATGGAATTTACCACTCAGACAGTGCAAAGACCACTATTCCTAGCAACTCTAGTAAATAGAATGTCATCTTCCTCCTTTAAACACTGAATAGGTCAAACAATACATCTTAAGAGGTTACATTATTCAAAGCAACCTGTAAAACCATGTATTGTTCAGATAAGAAGACAGTCTCCCCTATTTACCAAACAGTGTTACAACTACATGGAAAGCTTTAATAACATGGACTTTCTCAAAATGAGCAAGAGAGAACTTATATATGGAAGTTAACTCTGGTTAGGTAATTTCACAGGCCTTAGAGTGCATCTTTGGATACCATAAAAGTTTCTATTCAGACATAGTTACTCAACAGATTAGCACTTATGTGGGCGACTTAATGATCTGAGATATTTCATAATAGAAAGCACTAGCATTTTTTTTCCAAAAGATACATAATGCTTTTTATATTTAAATATTATTTATTGACTTTTAAGCCATTCAGATTAAACATATTTCTTAATATACATTATAATCAAAAGGATGTTTTTAATACAAAAGTACTAAGCATGTCAGAGTTATCCATAGTGAAATATATTTCAATAAACATAATTAAATTTAGTGAGGTGAGAAATCTAAAACTGCTAATTGATGATCTGGTTAAAAGTGAGAAAAACACTACATTCACACCTGTGCTTCAGGATGAAGATACATAAATATTCAGTGTATATTCTTTAAAGAATCTCTAAGTCTTTCGCAAAAGGACTTGTTCATTCATTGCTCCATCATAATGACCTCCTGAATGATAATTAGTTGGGCTTTGCAGAAGGACATTTTGGCTAATAATGGAGTTCAATGATAAAATCCTCTGTAGTTGTGATAAAGTTGATACTTTAATAATACCTTTATTGATCTTAAGAAGGGGAAGTTTGATATGAGGGAGAACAATTTGCTGATCCATAGGTTTGCACTGATAGCTATGTCTAGAACTGTAAATAATCAGCTCTACATCAGCTCTTATTTATGAAGCAGGGAGCTCTGCACTATTATAAACTGAATTTGTAGGAATATGATTGTGGCTTTCCCAGTTTTTCATCTCTACCTTATCTCTGCTTTTTTCTGAAGAAGCATAACGAACTAAAAAAAATTAAAAGTTCACATCTGGTTTCTGACATAGAACCTCATCAAAAATATTGAATATTTGTTGAATAAATAAAAGGTCTATTAACTTATATGTTCTATTTGATAAATAGCAACTTGTTTAGATGCTGGGGGTGCGAGGGGGGAAAACGATTGCTATTATATAAAATATTACTAGAGCCCACAGAAAAACTAGTAACAAAAGTTTTTATTCAAAGATATATTTTGTCAAAGTAGAGAATATTTCACAGGAACGTATTGATTTCAATGTTATATAGGAAACACCAAAACAGATTATTTTGACTCTTGCTTTAATTTTTTTTTTTTATTTTAACATTATTTTTGTAATACTTTACTAAATTATATATTATATACTTTTTACATAATCAACATTAAACAATTCAATTGTATTAAAATATTGTTTTTCAGACTATACTTTCAATTAAAAATGGTTTTTGTATTCAGAATCAGAACCAATGATGATGTTACAAATTCAATTTTCTAACCATCTCTTAGGGAAAAAGAACTATCTAACCACATCTTTTTTTTATCAACATAGAGTGCAGACTATCACATGGAGACTCTTTTAATGAGATAATTACTCAGGTCCAACAGCTGTGTTTTCCTTAATCCACACAAATCCAACTCTTTTAGTAGCAAGAGGTAAAAATATTGATTACATTACAGTAACTGAATGCAGTCTTTACCCTAGGAAATTATTTTAAGTAGGAAATGTACCAAATTTTCAATTTTTATTAGGTTTTTCCCCTGACCTATGGTAGCATATTGTTAAAGCAATTCCAATGCATTTATTTGAAAACATAAAATCATAATTATTGCTCATAAGAGTAATACAGTACTAAGTCACATAGTAAATATATCTTCTAGTCAACCCTCCCTTTAGCCATGGTAAAACTGATTTTCCAATTAAAAAAGAAAGTAAACCTCACTTCCAGGTTGCCTAAAGAGAGAATTTATATAAGTTATTCTACAGAACTAAATAGCTTTAAGGATAGAAGGAAACCTATGTTTCACATAAGACACATATATTGGACAATTCAGGAAAAAAGAAATGCCATTCAGACCAAATCAAAATGTTACACTAATACAAGAAAAAAATGTTAGCTCCAAGATTTTTGTATTGCATAAGGTACAGTATTAATTTGTCACCTGAAGATTTTTTTTTCTTTTAGTTGAAAGGTTGCATTTATAAAAGGGTTACTGAATGAAACTATTGCTAATGCATCATCTGACTGTGAGAAGAGATGACTCATTTTGTGACCTGTAGGTCAATTAGTTATCATTTATATACAATTAAACTCCTGCAATTTTGCAGCAATGAAATAATATTGTTTGGAGTTACTAAATAAGTACGTTACTAAATAATCATTTTACATCTGTAACTTCAATTGCTTTTTTAACCTAAATGCAGTAACTTAAATTTAAAATGCAGTAATGAAATTGAGGTTAGCTATAAGAAAGACCACTATGAGTGTGGCTAAGCATTGGAACAGGCTACTCAGAAAGGTTGTAGAATCTCCACACTTGAAAGTTTTAAGATCAAGTTAGACACTCAACTGGAATAGTTTAGTCAGTGACAATCCTGTTTTGCCCTTTGACTCCTACTTTTCTATGGGAGCCCGTACACGAGACCAGAAGCTGCTCCAATGCACTGTAATTACAACATGTCGGGGCAGACTGCATTAATTGAGTCTGCTGGAGTATGCTGATTACCGCATTCCAAATAGCCTCTGTGTCCCCTGTATCAGTGTCTCTGTAGTTCAAAATGGTGGGGGGGGTACTTTATCTACAACTCGTTGAATGAGCTGTAGATAAAGTGCCCCTGCTGCCATTTGGAAGTGTGGTAACACTGATAAAGGAGACACTCTGGGAGCTTTAATTAGGGTGGCTCTCAGAGCAGCTCTAATTGAAGCACTCCCCACAGCATGCGTAAAAATGCCCTGTGATTCTAACACCCAATGTAGTTTACAGAGGTGGATATGGATTCCACACCTATTTTTAACATGGGATAACGAGGCTCAAGAAGTTAGGTGCCCTATTCTTTTCCTTATATAGCACAAGATGATATCTACCCAGATAGTCTAAAACCAAATACAAATTACAGCTATATTTAATGCGCACAGAAAAATGAATGGCAACGTGTGTTTATTGAAACCTAGAACTAGTCAGTCACAAATCTAAAAACCATTGACAAAGATGAGCAACTCCTTAGCAAGTAAAAACACTTACATTGCTTCATAGATTCTAGTCATAAAGCTGTAAGCTGATCAGCAAATAAATCTGTACCATCTGATTACTTGAAAAGTGACCAAGCACTTTATAGGTAACCAGTAATAAACATTTTTTCCAGGCCATACATGTTTATCTTTCCTTTCTGCACCAATCAAGAATAAATATTTTCACTGCTAAAAATAATTACTGTGTCACATTTGGAAAAGTATTATTCTGTTAGAAACATCACTCAGGTAATTATTAAGAATCTGTTTCATAGTTTATAAGTAATGATTCCATCTTGCAGCACGTTAAAATATATAACACCACATCTGCCAATACCAGAAAATCACTTGTCTGAATCTAACTGAAGAAGCTTAAGAGTACTGCTTGTATAATGGCCCATGTCAAAACACAGGTTTTTTTTTCATATTTATAAAGTTTTCTTTATCTTTTGAGTAACCAGTAAATAAGGATAACTCCGTTTTTTGGGTTTTTTTACAGATACCATCTTAACTACTAAAAGGGGAGAAATATTCCTAGCACTGTAAGAAAAAGGATGAAATTCATATATTATTTACTAGACCTCTAATGAAAACTCTTATCCTAGGGTCATCATATTATCAGCTTACTAGATCATTCATACTGAAATATCAGACAAGCAACATGTAATCCATCCAACATCCTTTCAACCTAAAACCAAAAATGCACTATGTGAAATATATATGTGTACACATCCACACAATAAGCATATATTGATCATCTTTTCTATTTATTGAAGCAGAGAAATAGTTTATATGCACAGTTGTGGATCTTGTACCATGCAGTATTAAATGTGTCTTACTTAGCAATTGTGATAGCCACAGTATCTATAATCTTAAAAAGGTCCAACTATTTAGGAAAATAAGAAATAAAACAGAAATAAAACAGTAAACAAACTGTGTAGCCTACTACTTCCACATGCAAATGAAGTCACTGCATTCACTGGAGAAGTGTGCATTCACTGCACACTTCTCCAGTCAGCTGTTTATATTTTAACCTGTATTTTTACAATACAAATTAGTCCAGCAAATGTATCACTAAGCCAGCAGTACTCATCTCCCAATATTAATTTTGCTGTACCTTTTTTCCCCCCCAAAGCTGAGTCATATGGACAATGCTAAGAACAAAATCAATTATTAGTAAGAACATCTGGATGACAAGTCACATAGTGAGAACAATAGAAGTAATAGAGATTGACAAAGTTACTGTGCGATTCTTCATAAGCAAACACAAAAGATACTCATTCCTAATAAAAGGCCTATTTGAGTTTAAGTGACACGAGGGAAGGGAGAGGTTCTTTTTTGGTACAAATTGTAGTCCCACAAGTGTTCACATCAAAATATCCTTTACTTATATTAAGAACATTCCTAAGCATGAGTCAGGTGTCTCCAGAGCAGCCACTCAATATCATATAACTAGAGTTACCTATTGGTACATACAAGTGTTACATTTAGATTGACCTGTCCAAGGTTAGTTTGACATAAATGCATCATCATGCAGGAGCTCATGGTGCCTAAATCACCCAAAAAAGGGTACACCTGATCTAAGTTACTTCATCTTAGGAGGTGAACTAACTTTAGTTTGATAAAGGATTAACTCAGTCTTGCAAACACCTTTACATGTTCACAGCACAACCCCAGGGCTGGGAAAGCCCAGCCATTAGCCTCAGTTTTGGGGCTATGCTGTTCCTACTCCCCCAACCCTAACTGAGCTATTTTTAGCCCCTCGACTATCCTGCCCTCCCCTTCCTCCACCCCAACTCTCCTGCAGACCCACCAACTTCCCACTGTAGAAATGACAGCCCACCCTGGATCTGCCCCACGCCCCAAGATCCACTGTGGACACATCACCTGCTGCTCATCTCTCCAGCTCCTTCCCTCCCCCTCCTCCCCCCCCCCCCCCCCCACAAGTTACTTACCTCAGGCTACCTACACCACTCCCAGAAGTAGCAAATGCCTAAATGTGCCACCCCAGACTTCGGTTTAGGCAGCTTAAAGTAAGTCACCTACACAAAAATGGTGTGTTGAATGCTTGTATATACCCTGTCATGATATACCGTGTGATGATAATATGGAGTTTGTATTTATTGGCATAATATTAATAGATTCATAGATTTATGGATTGTAAGGCAGGGAGAGTTCTTGGAAGATCATCAGGTCCACCCTCTGCACCAAGCAGGAAAAATAACTGGGGGTCAGGTGACCCCAGCAAGGTGACTGTCTAGTCTCCTCTTAAAGATTTCCAGGGTAGGTGGTTGCACCACCTCTGGAGGGAGTTTATCCCACAGTCTGGACACCCTGACTGTGAAGAAGTTTTTCCTAATGTTGAGCCTGAATCAGTCTTCCAGGAGTTTATGGCTATTATTCCTGGTTTTCCCCTCAGGTGTCCTGGTGAACAGTTGCTAACCGCGCCCTTGATGTACAGCCCTAGTGCAGTGGTAAGCTGCTATCAGGTCCCCTCTCAGCCTTCTTTCCTACAAGCTTAAGAGTCCCAGATCCCTCAGCCTTTCCTCATGTGTCTTGCCATGTAAGACTCTGAGCATACAGGTGGCTCTTCTTTGGACTCTCAAGCTTGTCCATGTCCTTGTTAAAGTGTGGTGTCCAGAACTGGACACAGTACTCCAGCTGCAGTCTCACCAGTGCTGAGTAGAGCAGAAGAATCACCTCCTTGGTTTGGCTGGAGATGCATTGATTGATACATGCAAGAGCATTATTTGCCCTACTGGCTACAGCATCACACTGTCGGCTCATGTTCATAGTGTGGTCTATTATTACCCCCAAGTCCCTTTCATTCTTGGTGCTAGTCAGTTTGGTGCTGCCAAGCCTGTAGGTGTGTTGGGGGTTGCTCATCCTGAGGTGGAGCACTTTACATTCTCTAACTCCATTAGCTTCTGATCCACCCAACTTGCCAGCCTGTCTAGGTCTGACTGTATCTGTAGCCTATCTTCAAACATGACCATGCTTCCCCATGCACCCAGCAGTGTCATCCAAGAACTTGGCCAGTAAGCTATATGAAGACATCCCCACATCCAAATTGCTAATAAAGATGTTGAAAAGTACTGGACCTAGCACCGACCCTTGCAGGACACCGCTGCCTACTTCTCACCAGGATGACAGGATGTTTTTCCCTTGGTCCAGTGAAAGACTGAGGCAAAGTAGTCCTTCAGGAATTCAGCTTTTTCCTCGGTGCCACCAACCAGAAGCAATTGCCCCACACTCTCATTTGTTTTCCTCCTGTTCCCTATTTACCTAAAGAAGGACTTCTTGTTCCTTGATTCCCATTGCTAATCCAAGTTCTGTCACCTCTTTAGCCTGTCTTATCTGTTCCCTGCAAATGCGGGCCATCGTGGAATAGTCCTCCTTGGGGCCCACCCCAAGCTTTCATTGTTTATAAGCCTCTTTTTTCTTTCTTAAAAGGACCATGATTTGCCTGTTTCACCAAGAGGGCTTCCCAGCCCTTCTGTTACCTTTTTTCTGCATGGGAATGGACTTCCTTTGTGCTTTAAGGATTGTGTCCTTAAGAAACAACCACTCTTCATGCACACCTTTCATCTTTGGTCCCTGGTCCCACAGCACTTCCCCTACTAGTGACCTAAGCTTTTTGAAATTTTCATTATGTACACACAATTTTCTTCCCAAAATATGCACACATCTGGAAAGAAAGTTCAGAATCAGGGTGCTGCAGGTATGTCAAAACTTTTTAAGCCTCAGTGGGTATATCTACATGTATGCTTTAATGCACATTAGCCTATTTTAATGGACTTTAAAGTGTCACTGAAAAAAACTGCTATTTGGTTCATATGCAAAAAAAAAAAAGCTAATGCGTGTTAAGTGTCACTTAAAACCTAACCCATGTCTAGTCCAAACCAAGCATGTGGACAGTCAACCACAGATATACATTCTTCCCTTTCTCCCCTCATTGCAGACCTGCCAATCCCCCTCCCATAGATATGTCAGACCCCCAGAATTCCACATGGACCTGCTGTCCCCCCCCCCGCCCCCAGGCTTATATAGATCATGTTCTCTGTGTGACAGCCAGCACTGTCAACCATGTACATGTGAGATCTGGTCTATGATTACACAGCCTAATGTGAGCCACACCATTATAGATCAGGTCCTAGTAACATGTGCACACATTGGTAGCACTGCCAGAGTGCTGGGAAAACTCAGCTACTCACCCAAGCTCTGGGGCTGCACTTTTACTTCCCTCCCTCTTCCCCCACCCCCTCCCTCTGACAGGGATATTTTTAACGTTCTGACCCCCTTTCACCTCTGGACAGACAGACTCTCCCACAGACCCACCAACATGCCCCTGCAGACCAACCAGCCCTCTTAATCATGCCAACCCTGTTGGCTTAGAAATGGTATTTAAAGGCCTGTTTTTTGAGGAATTGGCATATAGGTATAGATATAGATATAGATATATGCATTATAAGGGGTGAAGATGGGCAGTAGGGGTTAAATGGATTTGTAAGTGCTTGGAAGACACACACACAACTTTTCATGGCCCTGGAAGTAGACAGTCTGTCTAGCACAACAATGCTAATGGATGGACACAGCCTGGGAGCCAAAGAAGTATATACCATACTGTCCCATAACACAAGATAAGTGACACCAGCAACAAGACCTCAAAGAGCGGGGGAGGGGGTGGCGTAAGTCCAGTTTTGGGAAAATAGACCAAATTGGGAGAAGGCCTGGAAGGATATATGGATGTGTGACCACAGAGAGACAACCAACCAGAGATGGCCACAGATGGAGCCATCAGGAGTCATCAAGGTGGAAGAAAAATACAAAAGTAGAGACCTGAGATTAACAAAGGGTCCCTCCCTTTGTCCCATCTCTCCCTGTTTTGCTCTCTGAGAGGGGTACCCATCCCCCCGGGAAGTGTCACTGAGGCCACCATGGACTGAGGGCATACCAGCAGCCCATCTCATGCACCCCACTGGAGGGGGGCTGTGGGCCTTGGCCTTCCACCTCCAGACTGCTAACACCCAAGACAGAAAGCCTCTAAGTGGAACCTGCATCCTGACCAGATGTACTTTGACTCTGATGATAGCCCTAGGATTGGTAGATATAAACTTGTTTGATTGTTTGTATTGCTGCTTATTTGTTCTTACTCTGTACCAATAAATTCATCTATTATTGACTGGCAGGTGTTGTGGTCGGTCTGAGGGGTGTGCCCATCCGGAACAAAAGTATAGGTGCTGGGTCCAAATCCAGTGTAAACAAACCCCATCCCCCATGAATCTGCTAACCTCCCTGATACTGCTTGCCCTCCCCCTGACCCTAACTTACTAAGATAAAGCTCCCAGCACTAGCAAACATCTGTACACCCAGCATCTGATCTATAATTATTCCACTTAAAGCAAGCTGTGTGATTATGGATTGGACCCCAGGAAAATCTATATATGATCTAGGACCCTTATTAACTAACTGTTATAGACTGGCCTCTAAATCTAAGGCAAGACTATCAGTTATAAATGCTTCATATTTTCCTGCCATATTCCCAGGCTGTATCATTTGCAGCTACAAATAGAACATCATGAGAACTTAATTAGCATATTGTTCCAAAAGCTTTACTTTAAGAAAATAAAATATAAGATAATAAAATATCCCCTCCATTAATGAATACAATACAGTACAATCCATAATTGTATATGTATTGCATATGCTATTTATATACATGCACAAACAAATACATGTTCACATATATATGTGCAAAGAGATATAGCATATTTATACATGTATAAAGCATGGGCAATGTGAATATACAATACAATACAATCATGTAGATGCATTGCATATGCTATTTATATACATGCACACATACATGTATACATATATACATGCAAATAGATAGACATATCTATTAGGGCTAGGTGAAATTTCACTGGCCGTTTCATTTCGACACTGTTTCGACTCATTTTGAGGTTGAAACAGAAACATTGAAATGAAACAAAGGTCTTCAAAACAGCCTCGAAACAAAATGAGGCTAGTGAAAATGTTTTGAAAGTTGAAACATTTTGACCATTAGAGCTAGGGATGGAAGTCAGTCCAGCTGGGCTGACTTCCCATCCCCGGCGCTAAATCAGGTGGGGGATGGGGAGTCAGCCCAGTTGGGATGACTCCCCGGCCCCGACTGATCTACCAAAACATCAAAATAGAGTTGAAACAGCCCTACTTTTTTGACGAAGCAAAACAGAACAGCTGTTTTGAATCAAAATCAAATTTGATACAAAACACTGGTCCGTCGAAACCTTGAAACTCAAGGCAAAATGGAACGGTGCCATTTCGCACATCCCTAGTATCTATACATGTATACCGCATGGACAATGTGAATATTATATAATGGTTAGTGACAGTGGAAATCTTTGACACACAAATTCCCTAGTTGTATAGTGGCTCATTTCATGCAACTACTGCATAATATTACTCTGTAACTCTTATATTACTGGGCAGTTCAAGACACTAAATTCATCAGAGTGTTACTCTTACTTTGTCTTCCTTCTAATATAAACTGACATCCAATATTTTTACTTTGGTGCCCTCCTTGCATGCTTTGAATTGAAATTTAATATACTGATTGAGCATTTCTACCTTGAAGTAAAACTCTGAGTCTTTTTCCTCGAGTATACTGTTTGAAAACAGTAAGTATGATAATATATGAAAGAATAAAGATGAAGTCCCATCAGGACCCATTCACTTAGTGATTTTTCTTTTAATTTTTAGAACAGTGAAGTTCTGCAGGTGAGTCCATAGTTATTCAAAACCCACCAAGAAAGTTATCTGAAGACTGTAGATTTAATAAAGTGAAAATAGTCACCAAAAAATGTGTGTTTTCTTGATACATCCTTTCAAAATATTTTTTGGTGATACTGGCTGAAATTCTGCCCTTTGCAACCTTAACATTTTCACTGGAATCAGAAAGGTTGCCTAGTATGAATTACAAAGAACTTCATCTTTTTGGAATAACAATGTTACAAATTCATTTTGGATATCTATTTGAATATAAAAGAGTACTTTTTGGTATTTGATGTTACAAATCTGCCTGAACTATCATGTGGAGATTTATTACCATTTCCTGATAAAATGAATAAAATTTTCTCTGTGCATTTCAACCAGTAAAAGATAATAGTAGGGAAGAAAATATATGCTTAGAGTTACTAAAGAGAGCTCTGTACCAGGGACACTGACTGAAACAGGAAAACTGCAATTCTTCAAGAGTTTTGTTCAAACAAATAGGTATGAAGCATCAAGGTGTGTTTTCTTTTTGGGTGCTTTCCTGAAAACATTTATTTTCCTTTTTTTTTGTTTTTTGTTTGTTTGTTTGCTTTCACCTGAAGTTTTCTGGGATGGAAACTGGATTTGTAATATAACACGTATACACAAAAAAGATGAAGTTAATCAAATACATTCTCTCTCCACATGCTGCTGGTAGTACTAGTGAGAAGGTGGGCAATTCCAAACAACCAAACAAACAAAAATATTATAGTAGGAAGTGTAGGAGACACATTGGTTACAAACACTTTGGTGTTTGTGTTCAGGAAGAAGTGGAAGCCTGAAACCCTTAAGAACAGTCAGTCATGTCACAGCACATAGCTCTTCTTCAAAACTTCAAAAACTTCAAAACTTTCTCTGAATCTTGCCTCATTTCCTGCTGCTGCCAGGTCACTGATATCCCTGATCAGGATAGGAGGGGGGTGGGGGGCATATTTTAATGACAATATAATGGGAAAGGAAAAATGAAGCAAGGACCCTGCTGCACAATGGAAGGAAGAAAAGACTATCGCAGAATAAAGTAGGCCAAATTAGAACCTGGACTAATTATTTAGTCCAACATTTCACATACCTCTAGTAATACATCTTTGTTTGGATTTTATATATTTATTCATGTTATGACCAAAATGTGTTGGTCAATTTAATCTAGCTCAAAAAAGCATCCTGTTTCCCTTCTACCTCAGTTTTAAAGTTACTAGCAAGTAATTTCCCCTGAGAAAAAAAAGTGTTTCTCAGCTATAGCTTTGCATTTTTATTTATTTATTTATTTTAACAAAACACTTGATACTTGTTTATAAACCTCCACAGTTTTCATAAATTCCCGAATAATATTCCCTCTAGTCTAAAATGATTTGACTTAAAATGCATTTCTCTGATAGTTTTCTTGCCGACAAATGCTGCTTTACTAAATTTCCAAATACAGGGACCCAAAAGGGTTTTTATTTAACAATAGCTCAATAATTACCTTTTCTACCTTCCCATCTTTCCACTATTGTTTCTGGCATATTAGTTTTCAAGGTCCCAAGTTCACAGCACCTTTTTTTTTGCAAGAACAGTGATACAGTGCTTGCATTATGAATAGTAATTTTATTCTCTGCTACCGTGGCTGAATGCAATGACATATAGGCTACCTGCTTTTCAATATCCCACTGCAAATTCCTTAGGGTTCTGTGTCAGCAGCAGCATATTTAGCAACCTTGAACAAAACTTTTTTTATGATGGTTTTATTTATTTAAAAACTATCCTCATTGGACTATCCACATGACATACAAGAAGTTATTCTCATGAAGATCCTATGGGATGGTAAGCTTTCCAACATACTAAACAGCTGTTAAATTAACTTAAGAAACTAACATAATTTAAAATACTGCTTAGGTATTAAACTGTAAATAAAAAGGTACAGATTTTAAAATACTGTATGTTTCTTATCAATGTAAGGGGTGTAAAAAAATTACAAATCATAATAGTTTGTGTTAATACATGAACTGCTATCTCTGTTATGGAAAGATGTACTACTACTCATATATTACAACTGGATGTAAGGCAGGGTTTCTCCTCTTGCAAACATTTTGCATGAATGATCTATAAAAAATAAATATAATAAAGCCATGTTTCTACAACTCAAAGTAGACTTCATCATATGCAAATAATCGACCCCTATAAAATTTATTTAAATTAAACACCTTTTCTTTTCAAAATATAGACTATAATGCAATCAACAATATTTTTTTATTCTTGCTCTTACATGTTCTGACAATGTATGAGATAGTTTCCTTCAGTTAGCAAAAAATAAGTTACCAAAATCAATCTGCATTCAACTTCTGGAAACAGGATAAAATTGTATTTAATTTGATTAAACAAACAAACAAAAAATGCTTGCTATTATTCAACTCTTCCACATGCTGGGCACATATACACAAGATTCTACTGTGCAGTAGCTTGTTGCTACCATGTATTAGCGTTGCCAGGCACTAACCGTGTAGCAATGATACTGCACAGTACAGGAAACCCTCACTATTCACAGGGGATAAATTCTTGTATCCCCAGCGAATGGCAAAATCCACGAATAATTCACTGCATTCATGAATGCCATCTGCGTTCATGAATGCAGTGCCCCTGGCAGCTGAAGTGGGGGGCACAGCTGCACTGGCACTGGCGGGAGTGCAGCAGTAGTGGCAGGAGACCAACGGCGGTGGTGGGAGCCCAGTGGTGGCAAGCATGGAGCTCCTGAGGAGCTCTGTTAAGTGTATTTAGGATGTGGGTTCGGCATTCATGAATAGTTGAAGCTGCGAATGCCGAACCCACGAATAGCAAGGGTTGCCTGTAGTAACAAGCTACTGTGCAGTAGTGTCATGGAAAAAAATGGGTGACAACAGTACTGTGCAGTAACATCAATTACTGTGCAGCCAGTTAGTACAGTACTTTGTTATGAAAGTACTAAATGACTGTGCAGTAACAAATGGGCAGTCCGCTGCATGTGTAAACTTATGTGTGTGTATACACACACACACACACACACACACACACACACACACACACACACATATATAAAAACCAAAAACCACCTCCCAAAACTGTCCAGAAATACAAGTCAAGGTGGGGCACTAATATAATTCACATGAAAAGTCATTTTCATTTCATGGACTTCAAGTTTCTATGATCCAAATAAAATTCTCCTTTTTAACCCTCACTAAAATTGCTTTCCACAACATGACAATAATTAAGTTAAAAGTAATGCTGGAGCTTTGAAGTACTAGTCATGACTTTGATATTTTTTTTGAAGAATTTCTTCTATCCACTGTTAAAACTAGAAGCTCTGTATTAAATTGTGATCAGTTGGTTAAAATAAGTACATACTAAGACTCTGTGACCTCAGAATTCTTCAGAATCTAACTGGGAATTTGTAATATCCATGGGGATTAGGAAACCAAGAGAAGTTTGTGGTTAGGCGGGAGGGAGGGAGGGAGAGGGGTACAGTGGTTGATTTGTGTGTATGTTTAATTAGGAAAATAGGATTTTATACACTAAATTCACTGGTGAGACTCCTAAGTTCTGAACTGAAATGCACATTCAAATATTTTCACCTTTTCTATACATTTAACACTCCAAGTCACTTGGCAGTCACTTCCAAAAATTGGCTATCCTAATTTTAAGAATTGGAGTCATCGTCTTTATGGTCAAAAGGAAGTCCAACTCCATGACTTTAGCAGAACTGAATCCACTGCAGACCTAAGCTTTATCCCTGCTCCCAATGATCTCACAGAGAGCAAAACTCATATACAACTGGAATCCCATGTTTAGAAAAAAAGTGACTGTAAAGGGAACAGCTCTAGTATTTCACTATTTTTGAAAATGTGTTCTTTCCTAGTTCCTTAGACTGTAGAATCCATGCAGGTCTACGGGGCAAGGTGAGGAGAGTATTGTGTAATGTGTACTTCATGAAAACGCAGTCCAAAAGTGAATCCAACAGTCACCAGTTACAAATGAACTGGATCAAATGAACAACAACAGCAAAAAAAGGCTGGGGGGGGGGCGGATTTGAAAAAAATATAAAAAATGTTATACCTGTTTCCATTTAACAGGATCCAGAAAACCTTTTTCTCATTAAAAAACAAAACTGGGTTTTGATGCTCCCACTAATGGTTTCAATTAATCATGTTTAAGCTCAATAGCTATGAATTGGTTATTTTTTTACCTCCCTCTGATGGGTGCAAAGGTGAACTGGGACATTTAAGGGATTACTAAGGTTTCTACAGCCATTGTCATAAAATAATTTCTCTAAAGCAACTCTACAGTCAGACCTTATCCTGCCTATATATTCATAATCCAGCTCATCTGGGTTTAGATTTTTTAGTGGGAATTTTCATGAAAATTGTGTGACAGGACAAATGCAGAACAATGCAGATTGCTGTACCACAACTATAACACATTATCAATGCAATGCTGACCCTAAATGACAAGGATGTTTTTGTCAGTAAATTAACAATATATGCATAACATCCAGCGATTGAGTCAGGCTACAAAATTCAGATTTTTTTTTTTTAATAAGTAGAAATCCAGGGGTATTCAGATCTAGAGCTTTGGTTTGGACATAATACAGTGAAAAACATAAGAGACATGTACATACATAGCTATACATAGCTTGGAAGCTGTTTAAAAATAGCATATTAGAAGGTCACAAAAAGTGTATCCCACAAATCAAAAGGGTACTAGCTGGACCAATAAAATCCATGGTTTAATAGCAGAGTTAAGGGGGCTATTCAATACAAAAAGGCAAACTTCACAAACTGTGGCAGATCATGTGTAAAATCAAAATAAGGCAGTCCAGAAAAGAATTTGAGGATTATGTAGCAAAAGTTGTTATAGTTAATTATAAAACCTTTAAAAAAATCAGAAGGAGAAAGCCAGCAAGAGCATTGGTGAGACCATTAAATGACCAAGATGAAAAAGGTACACTTGGGGATGAGAAGCTGTAGCAGAGAATCTGAATGCACTGTTTTTTGCCACAGAAAGTACTATAGAATTCCCATGCCAGATCAATCCTTTCTAGTAAATGGGTCTAAAGAGTTGGACCATGTTGAAGTGACAGCAGAGGAAGTTTTAGAACAAATGGATAAATTAAGTCACCAGGATCTTTTACTCAAATGTGAAATTGCCAAACTGCTGGCAACAACATATAACCTTTTACTGCAAATAGCCTCCATAGGTGAGGAACTCTGGAGGTCTAGGAACTACAGACCAGTGAGTCTCACTTTCATCACTGGGAAGTTGGCAGAATCTATAATTAAGAATATAATCAGCAGTCACATGCACAATTAAGATCTGCTGGGGAAGAGTCAGCATGGTTTTCATACAGGGAAATACTGCCTCTCAAATTTGCTAGAGTTCTTTGAGGGTGTTAACAAGCACATGAACAAGGGAGATCAGTTGGCATAACATATTTGGACTTTCAAAAAGAACTTGACAAGGTACCTTACAAGGCTTTAAAAAAATTGACTTTTCAAGGGATTGGAGAGAAGGTTCTATTGCAGAGTGAGAGCTGGTTAAAAGATAGTAAGGTGAAATTGTCAATTTTCCAGGGAAAAGGAGGTAAAAAATGGGGTCCTGCAGGAATATGTGCTAGACCCTATTTTGACCAGCATTTTTATCAATGATCTGGAAATGGGAATTCACAGTAAAATCTCCAAGTTTGCATATCATACCAAATTATTCTGGGTAGTCAAATCCCAAGCTAACAGAGAGGAGCTGCAGAAAGTTCTCACCAAGCTAAACGGGGCTGGGGAGGGGGAAGGCAGATGAACTTCAGTGTCGACAAGTATAAGGTACTGTAACTGGAAAAAATAACTTGAACTGTATGTGCACAATACAGGGTTCTGAACTAGTTGTTACAACCTGGGAAAAAAACCTTGGAGTCGTTGTGGATAATACTTTAAAAATATCAGCTCAGTTGGTGAAGTTGTGAAGTGGTGACCAAAAAAGCCAATAAAATGTTGAACTGCATTAAAAAAAGAACTGAAAACAAAACAGAAAAAAATCATCATGCCACTATACAAATCCATGTTGTGTCCACATCTTGAATACTGTGGTACAGTTCTGGTGTCTTCATCTCAAAATCATGTAACAGAATTGGGAAAGGTACAGAGAAGGGAAATCAAACTGATCAGGGGCATGGTATAGTTGCCAAACAAGGAGACTAAAAAGACTAGTAGCACTTCAATTTGAAAAGGAGAAGGAAAAGCAGTGAATATAATAGAAGTCTATAAAATCACAGGGTATGGACAAAGCAAACAGAATTGTTATTCACAAAGTCTCACAATACTAGAACTAGGGGACACCCACTGAAATTAGTAGGAGATAGGTTTGAAACTAGCAAGAGAACATACCCTTTTTTACCTTCAACATATAGATAACTTGTGGAAATCATAGCCATAGGAGGCGAGAGAGGCAGATAGAATAGCCAGGCTCAAAAAGGACAGATTAACAGATAGATCTGTTAATGGCTATTGAACAGAATGATTGGAAATGTTTCCTCTGGCATCTCTAAACTGATAATGATGGATGCTAGGGAGGGTATTAAATAGGAGATATATCAGTACAGATATCTTAGGATCAATGCTCTCCCTCTCTAAAGCATACTCTTGTGCCACTGTTGGAGACAGGCCTATTTGATGTGCAGAGTTGATAATGGGCTTTGGCTCACCAAGGAAAACTATAAGCCACCCTTAATAAGAGAGGCCATTGGGAACACATAAGCTAAATACAGGGAGCAAATAAAGAGAAAACAGGAAGTGGAATGAGATCACAGGTTAATAATCAGGGATCCAGAAGGAACACTGAGCACTGCACACCTTGAATGAGTTATGGGGGCCTTTAGATGCTGACTTGGCTTAGAAACAGTATTTAAAGACTTGTTTTGGGGGGAATTGGCTTATAAGTATAGATATATACATTATAAGGAGTCAAGATGGGCAGCAGAGTTTAAATGGATTTCTAAAGAGATTGGGAAACACACACACACACACAACTTCGCATGGCCCTGAAATCAAACTGGCTGCTTAGCACAACAAGGGCAATGGATGGGCACAGCCTGAAAATTGAGGGGGGCATGCCATAACATGAAATCACAGTCTTCAAGGCAGACATGTTGTCTAACTCAACAAGGACTCACAGCCTAGGAACCAAAGACGTACCATACTGTCCCATAACACAACATAAGTGACACCTGCAACAAGGCCTCAAAAAGCAGGGGGGGGGGGCTAAGTCTTGGTTTGGGGGGAACAGACCAAATTAGAAAGAGGCCTGGGAAGGCTACGTGGACATGTGACCACAAAGAAACAGCCAACCAGAGAGAGCCATGGATAAAGAGTCATCCAAAGTCATCAAGGGGGAAGGAGAATACAAAAGCAGAAACTTGAGATTAACAAAGGGTCTCTCCCTTTGTCCCTCCCATTCCTCCTTGTCATCCTCCTTTTCTTCCTTGAGAGGGGTTCTCATCCCCATCCCTGGGGAAGGGTCCCTGAGGCCTCCATGGCCCATGGGCATACCAGCAACTCGTCTCATGTATCCCGCTGGAGGCAGGCTGTGGGCCTCGGCATCCCACCTCCAGATTGCTGACACCTAAGAGAGAAAGCCTCAGAGTGCAGCCTGCATCCTGACCAGATGTACTTTGACACTGATGACAGCCCTAGGATTGGTAGATATAAAATTGCTTAATTGTTTAGAATTGTTGATTTTTTTTTTTTGTTATCACTCTGTATCAATAAACTTGCCTATTATCAACTGTGTGTTGTGGTCAGTCTGAGGGTTGTGATCACCCAAAACAAAGGTATAGGTGTTGGGTTCATAAAATCCAGTGTCAATACCAGCCAGGAAAACTCTGCTCACAGATATGAGTGGAAGAAGTGTGAGAGGAAAAGAGGCCCATACTTGCCTGGGTCCCCCCTGGCCAAAGCCTCCTTTCCCAGTCACGGGTATCACATTATATAGTTCCCATCTTTAAAAATGGGAAGCAAAAGATAAAAGGGAATTTTGCAATTGAAGAATGATATGGAAAAGAAAAAAAAAACTGGAGTGGTTCCAAAGACTAATGGTAATGATTATAAAAGATTTGGAGTAAAGCCATGGAAGAAATAGTTATGAGAACTAGGTATGTTAAGTTTGGTGAAAAGGAGATTAAGGGGAGACATAATAGCCATTTTTAAATATATGAAATGCTGATATAAAGAAAGGAGTGGATAATTATTCTCCCTTGCCACAACGGGCAGGGAATGAAGCAATGGTTTTAAACATGGAGCAAAGGAGATTTACATTAAGTTTCAGGGGGGAAAAAGCCATTAATGTCAGAACAATAGGACAATAAAACAAGTTGTATAAATTGTAGAATAACTTTCATTGGAGGTTTTCAAGAAATGGGTAGTCATTTGACTGGGATAGTATAGAAGCAGCACATCCTGTATTTATACAAGGAGTTGGACTTGGTGACCCTTGAGGATTTTTCCTGCACCATAGTTCTATGATACTTTACATAATTTATATTATCAGTAATTTCTATAGACTCTTATTCAGTGTAACTTATTTGATAACAACAGAAGTAAGGAGAGAATTGATTCCAGGAAAGCTGTGTAATTCCTATGTACATACAGCAAAATATAAAACTTTCAGCTCACTTCAACAGAAGGTATTCCATGATATCTAACTGAATGTGTTCCTTGACCAAAAAGCATCATTAAATCCATTATATAGAGTAACACTGGGGAGATCACTGTTTTTCCTTATTTTTGACAGATGCTAGTTAGCATTCCTACTTCACATTCTGAAATTCTGATTGCCACAAATTGAGCAGTGTTGAAAACGTATCACTGAGTAAAGGTATTTGGCTCACCAAGGTGTTGCAAATATAGAATTGGACAGCAAGGTACAATCTAGTAGCCTCAATTTTCTTCAGAGCAGAAATGAAGGAAAGCAAACAGTACTTCTCTCTGTCTTCCCTCTACAGCATTTTCAGGTGTTTTAGCCACACTAGAACAAGGTAGGTCCCAAAATTTAAAGACAAATATCTCAAAAGTTGAAACCTCAAAGTCAAGATCATCCTAAAATGCCTGGATTTTGTTTTAAAAATAAACATTTAGTCTGTTTTCTGGTTTTTGGGGGTTTTTTAATATTATTTCCTATGTGTATATGTAGCAATTACAGATTGAATTTTCAACATTAAATGCAGGCAAAATGTGAGCACACAAAAATGTAGATTTAGGATTTCCCATACATCTCTTCTCTGGACCAGCACTTTTCCTTCTCTCCCACAGCCTCTTCATCATCATGCTCCCCAAGTACCACACTTCTCTAATTGTTGTATCTGTGGCAGACCCTTTTTCTACAAATTGAACTGAAAGATAATGGTCAAATCTTTATCTTCTGATGGGGAACAGTAGGCCCCTGTTGCCAAACTCAGAAATGAGGCTGTTTCAGCTATAATGGACCTGAGGGGTCTTGACTGCTAGTTCAGGAAACTACAGGATAAACAACACAAAGGCCTCTAATGACCATAGTGAAAAATTTTAGGAATTGGAGGAAAAAATCTTCACTGCTTGTGTTTTATCTCAAGAACTACACAACTGGTCCTAAATCAGAACACTTATGATAATGCAAAATGTAGACAAGACTAGAATATGTTCAAGTAAGCATGTAAAATTTGTGGGGGGTTATATGAACTGAGGATTTAACTCCAGAATTGTGGGGTGTGGTTTATGTAACAAAGTTCAGCAGCAGAAAATTTGTCGCATTTTTAACCAATGAAAGCTCACTTGCAGATGCCAACGTTGTGTGTATAATGCCTTGACTTTACACACAAACTATTAAACAATATGTAAGTAGACATCCAACTAGCCATGTTTAAATGTCCTATTTGCATGTGCAATCATCATAATACGTGTGCCTATTTAAGTGTGCCTAACAGTGCATATTTAAGTGTGTCTATTGTTTAAAAGAGTTGCCGTTACCTTACAGAGCATGCACATAGGACCAGATTCTATTCCACCTATTAGGTGCATAAGTAGACGGATGCATTTTGGGCACTATAGATGTGCAGTGAGGCTGCTCCAATGTGCTGTCATTATAGTGTATCAAAGCAGACTCAATTAACTGGGCTGAAAAATGGCAGCAGGGGCATTTTAACTAAAGCTTGTTCAACGAGCCCCTGCCACCATTTTTTCCGCATGGGGATGCTGATACACAAGACACTTTGGGCATTTTAACTAGAGTAGCTCTTGGAGCCACTCTAATTAAAGTGCCGCCCCCTCCCCTCCCCTGCCCCCTGAGCACATGCATAAATGCTGTTAAGTGTTATCCTGTTCCACCCATATTGGGGCCCTGAAAAACTATGAAGGGACAAGGTGATGGTGTCTTATCAAACACAGATTAAACTAATGGTGGCCTTAATTTGTTTTACCCTGATTAGATGATTTATGAGGCATAGAGACCAATGGGTCTACAAATTCTACAGATGGCCTTATTAGTACTTCATTGACAGAATATTTCCTAAAGAATAACCTAGAAGTTCTCATAATATCAAGGATGATTGCCTATCTGAGACGAAAAAAATCATCTAATTAAAATAGGTCTTCTTCCCTCATAAACTACCCCTGAACACAAGTGGCTTAGCAGAAGCAGTCAAATTCAGCACATCTGCTACTGTATACCCAGTAGGATCTTCATCTTGCTCTGCACTTTCCCATCTTACCACTGGAATCCATGGGGATGTGTGGGAGTATTCTGAGAGAGCACTGTTTATATTATTTCAAACCAGAATTTGGGCAGCTGGTACAAGGAAGTAAACGTAAGGCTAGTAGCATAACAGTAATTATATATTGGCAATTTCTTTTTATGATCTAGCAGCATATTCCTATACACCTTTTTATCACTATACCCAGACAGCATACTCATAGTATTACTGAGTTTTATATAGTCAGCGTGCTATGATTAGAGGGAGAAATAAATACATAAATAAATAACAAATACAAATATTCAAACACTAACCTATCTAAACTGCCTGTCAGACCATTCAGTAGACAGAGATCACTACATTAAAGCTAGGAATATGCCTAACTGCAGTAAAAAAAGAAGGATCCTCCCCATCAGACAATGCAAACCTCTGCCTCCAAATATTCCGCAACAGGTCTCAGGAGACAACTTTGTTAAATAATGCCTTATACCACACTTCCAGAGTAATGTCTTCTCCTTTCCTGGCACCCACAATGGAAGATTGATGACCTGATACAGTACCTGATACAATACAGTCATCAGTGAATAACCTTCTTTCAAATAAATGAGCAGAGCCCACTCTTTTTTTGTTTAAATGGGGCTACTAGGAAACCTGGAAATAGATTAAGTCAGTGGTTGACAACCCTTTTAGGCTGTGGGCTGGGTTGATCCAGTTTGGGTCACAAGCAGGTGGGAGGTGGACACTATAGGACCCAGACACCACCGCTGCTTTTTCTTGTACTGGCATGAGGAGAATGCCAGCAGCCAGAGCTCCTCCCCAAGGCAGTAAGGGAAAGTGAATGTTGCAGAAGGGCCCGGTTGTGAAATGCTGCCTAATGTCGACAAAAACACATAGCTGCAGGCTAGATGAAATGACTCCATGGGCGGGATCCAACATGTGGGCAGGATCTTGCTGACTCCTGGCCTAAGAGTTTAGAACACTTGCCCAGGAAATGTTCTCTTCCCTTTTCTGAAGTGATTCAAGTCCATATCTCCCACTTCCCAGGACAATTTACTGGAAAAAAGTAGTCTTGGTTTCCTGTCTCTGCTCTCCTGACTGTTTACAAATTAAACAGTCGGGAGTAAACAAATAATTCCAGGAGCAGGGGTCAGAAGCGCTCGCCTAGCTTACTTTATAGTCTGTGGTTAAAGCAGCTCTTGAGAAGTAGGAAATGCAAATTTTAATATGTTTATAAAAAATAAAAATAAAAAGGGACTTTAAGAGTAACTCCTTTAACTTTGGATTGAGTTTTCAGACATTGTTTTCATGTGCAAATATGTCCATTGTAGCATAATTTGTTGTTGACTGGTTTTAACTATGTTTGTTAAGTCTAAGTATTAATAAGTAGCTTTTTTCCCTGTACTGGTTATAAAAGGGCAGATTACTTACTTTAGAAGTACTATGCATTATTCATTTATCCCAATTCCCTCTAAACCAATTGTTTGCTGTTAGAATACTATTACTTTGAGCTCACTTCTTGTTTCATTAAAATAACAGCACCCATGACACTAAGAGTCTTTTAGCATTTCTACTAGGAAAAATGTGTACTTATGGTTTTATCTTCTGTGCTAGAACAGAGTCATTAGACCAAAATATTCAATATATGACTCTAAATATTGTATAGTTTTCTTTATACATTATTTGAATAAGCACCCCTTAAGTTGGAGGTGTCCAAATAATTTCTTACACAGGGTACAATTCATCTAGAAGTAAGAATGAATTCCAACTTTTAGTCTACTACTAGTATTAAACTTCTGAGTTGTGCAAAACACCCCCACCTATTTAATTGTTAAGAATTCATAGATTTCAAATGACTTTTTTTGTTTGTTTTAATCATTACAACTAACAAACTTGGGAGTTAAAAAGCTAGTAAAGAATGCACCATTATTTGCCAGTATAAGCATTCATGAGTTTAAAAGTATAAAACCAAACTTCTTTAAATGATTTAAAATAGCTACACTAAATAGTACATCTTAAAGACACACCCCTTAGATGGCTGTTACCAATTTCTGTGGTTTCAAGAAACGCTAAAAGTAGTCTAACTTCTTATAGAAATTGAGACTATTGCTACTCTATTTGGAGAAAGTTTATCTACAAATGCCTTTCCACATTGGAAATTTTTATTTTTTACTTTTAATGATTCATGGGCACTAGTTCTCATCATACATTATATAGGCTGGGGGTTTTTTTCTTCAGAAAAAACAAACAGAATCTTTTCCAATTGTAATATATGTGTGTTTCTTGAAAGAGATTTACAAAACAATTTCTTGTTCTGGACATTGATCAAAGATGTCTGGAAGGTAATTCTAAAACTATAAAGGGCGACTTGATCAACTGAATCTTTTGTCACTTTTCCCTCTGTTCTTGCATAAACATATCCAGCAGTGACATGTCAACCAAGACTAGTATTCTTTGCCATATCTCAATATCATCAAGATTTTCACACACTGCTAGTCTAATGTTTTACAACTTCTAGACTCTTTGACATCCTGGGCCATAATGAATTCATATTGACATGTTGTTTCTGGATTAGTGAGTTTTGCTGAATGACTTCATTGACATTGCTTCTTGAACTTGGCTTCAAGGTTTAGGACTGCATTATGGTTTAGGAAACAAAAGCTAAAATATGGAGCTAAATTGAAACTGTAAAGGAAAATTGTTAGGGAAAGTATAACTACTCAAAGGGGACAATGTCCCTGAAACCAGGCGGTTCCCATATTCCTGTGAAAAGTACTATAGGGGTTTTAATGGCAACAGTAGAACCTCTCTCGTGCATGAAAGTTTTCAGACAGTTCTAAATAAAACTCCCCTATAATTTGCTTTTGAATATACAGAAGTTGCAGTAAAGATAATATTTAATTTCTAGAGTTAACATAACCTCTGGAAATACAGAAAGAATTTAAATATACCCTTTCACTTAAGTTCTCAAATCAAAAGCTTGTACTTCAGCTTTAAACTCAGTGAATCAAATTGCTTGTGCTATTACTTAGAAGGAAAACCAGGGTGGAATCTTGAGTGTACATCCAATAATGCTGGCCTGTTGGGGTTTTTCAGACATCTAGATTATGGGTTTAGGAAATTTAAATGAAATATAACAATAAGAAAATATTGTTTGAATGCTCACTCCCCAAAGGGATGTTATATAATGTTAAACCAGATGTTTTACTGTGTGATAACCAGAAAAAAAAAGGCTAAGGAAAAAAATCTATGTGGTATAAATCTGATGAATTCATTTTAGATGTTTGAAAGGTTCAGAGATGAAGACAAAGAAATCTGATAAATGTGATAACATTAAAGTAAAAAAAAGACACAAATATTTTTAAACAGACATACCAAACTAAAGCGTATTCCCAGTAAGGATTTTGGAAATCAGCCATGGTAGATACGGATTAGTAAATCAGAAATTTATTCAGGAGACATTGTTAAACACCTTGAAAGTCAGTATGTTAATTCTAAATTCAGTCTTCCCTTTAATGGTCACCTGGGGTGAAGTTCCTATAAAACTGATGTGATGGGAATTATACAGTTTGGCTGAGTGATGCTGTGCTTTACATAGCTGGAAGCTTGGAGATGTACGTGGGAGGTATACTATAGAGCCTGGCATACATTAGGGAACATTAACCTTGTAGTATAAAATAATATTCTATAGCAAAGCAGGAAGGCAGGAACAGAAGAGCTGTCACTGCATTTAACAACTTAGAGTGTGCTGTAAAACCAGCAAATGATAAAACATTAGACCTTAAAAATATAAAGAATCAGAAATAATTTGACATACAAGAAGCTATTGAAAATGAAATTCAAAGGTAAGCGATGTAACTGGTAAAGCAATTGTGAATTAAGCTGGAAAAATAACTACAACTACAGCTAAATTAAAAATAAAGTGAAAAAAAATCTCCTCCTCCTCTGTTCATTTTCTCAAGAACAGTAGTAGAATTTCTGTTTACCACTTAAATATTTTTTTATCAAGCTGTAATATTTTTCCATGCTGTTTATCAGAGGCAGCTTTTCAAATTCATATACCTCTAGCATACCGAGCAAGATTTTGAGGACCTGTAGTAAATAGTCAATCTTAACTTTAATTATTAAAAACTGGGCATGTATACATGAGACACTTTACTTTAGATTAGAGATAATTACTGTGCAGTAAGCATCACCGTCTACACATGCAAACAGTTACTGCACAGTAACTTGCTCTAATCATGAGTAAATTTGCTACCTGCAAATACAAGTAGCAAATTTACTACCAATTACTTACTGTGATGTGTGGCGTGTATAGATGGCCAACCAGGAGCAAATGTGCTCCCTGTCACTTGGGCAGCAGGAAGCGGAAGATTGATCCCTGCCCCTGGAAGTTGCCTGCTGCTGGGGCAGTCTCTGCCACCAAAGCCTGGGTGGGGACAATGTTCCTCTGCACCTACAGCAGGGAGCTCCCAGCCCCCATTTCACAATCATGATCGGGGAGTGGAGGCTGGGAGATAAGATTCTTATCTCCCAACCCTAGCTCCCCAGTCCTGGGGCCTGGGTTGGGATGTTCTTAAAAGCTATACTGATTGTCTATACCTAAATCATAAAAGCTATATTCAGATCACAAAAAACAATTACAATCCAGAACACTAATTTTAGAACCCCTTCAGACAGGATGCCAAAAGTGGGTGCAGGTTACTGATGGAAGAGAACAGCACGGGTATTGGTAAGGTTTTGTTTTGTCTTGTTTTCTGCTTGTTCGTTTCTTTTTACCAGAAAAGCCATGGGTTAACAACGATCTCAAGATTTTTCAAGGGATTTGAGACACATGCAAACCCTGAATTTTCCCTCCCATATATATTTACAGTTTTAATCCAAGATATAAACACAACATTTTTTCCTACACAAATTCATAAAATTCCATAACAGTGAATTCATTAGCGGAATAAAACAATAGGTTATCACAAAATGCATCTAACGTTCAGCTCCAACCACTTCACAAAGAGGTGATTCATAAAGGTCTGGGACAGTCTCACTATGAAGAAAATAACCTGTCAAAAGAAAGATAAAAAGCATGTTTTGGCTTTATTATATGGACTCTGTATTATATGCTACAGGAAATCCCTCAGATACTAAAAACTCCCTTTTGGATTATTTGACCCCTTCTGAATTAGCATGAAATCTGTTCTAATAATATCTCTCTTACTGAAACCTTTCGATGTGCCTTCAACACAGCTAAGGGGATAGGAAACATGGTTCACAGAAAAATAAAACATATTTCTGATGGAGTCTGTTCAATATTTATGTTTTCTAGAAGTTTTCTGGGAAAGAAATGTTCTAAAAAATGTCCTGTAAAGACTCACAAATCCATTTCTTGAGATTCTATCTAGAATTTGTCATCTCCCAGGGTAGAAATGTGCTGAAGTAATTTCCGGCAACATATTTACCTCTCTCCTAAATTGGTTCATGGTATGCTCATTCTTTCCAAGTGTCAACTGATCATACTGTTTGTTCCTGTCCTACACTTATACTTTCCCTCAAGTGGTGTTTGAAGATCATTGCAGTGAAAAAAAATGAAACAAAAAAAACTCACACATGTACCCTAATAATACAAAGAGTTGCTGTTTCACAGGAATGAACATACAGATATTGTGTCGTGGAATAACCTCATTGCATCACATTATTTTTACAAGCAGTAAGTCACAGGGATAAGGTGAAATGTGATGACAGACTGAAAGATGGAACTGTCATCAGAGTGTTAGAATGGAATATTGGAGACATTGCCAAAGTCCAACTGAATAAAATATGTCCTAAGTAAAGACTTTCAAAATAGCAGAGACTTTCTTGTACTGAGTTTGATCTTACATGTTTCATGTGAATAAAATAAAATGAAAACAATATTACTGACCTATGTATTGTTCTAGCTCTCTAGGAATCCTAGTTCTTGGAATTAAAATAGATGGCACTGGGAAAAAACCAGTGGAAAACCAGACCATTAACTAGAAAAATATATTCATCCAAGACAGTGCAAGTGTGAAAATCTCAGCAGACAAGAACACCAGTGTAATAGAAACAGCAAGAGAGGAAGACTGATGATAAGATCTGGATAATTCACAAAAGCAGATTGAGCTCATCATTTTTTCCACATTGAATATAATGGTTTAATTATAGACAATTTAATGATGCAGCCTAATGGCACATAATGCCTATCCAACAGAAAAAAAAATCACTTTGTACTATCACAACATAAATTTCCCAGCACTGAGAATGGGAAAGGGTAACAGTATAACCATAAGAATAAACAGAAATATAATGAATTAACTGTGCAGAGGGTGTTGCCAGCAGGACTTTGGCTTCTTTGACCATGGGATGTTGTTTCAAGAAGGATTGCTCAAAAGAGATGGGATCCACCTGACAAAGAGAGAGAAGAGCACCTTTACAGACAGACCCACTAGCCTAGTGAAGAGAGCTTTGAACGGGGTTCGCTGGGTGGATAGAGACCAAAGTCTTGAGGTAAGTGGGGAAGTAGGAGAAAGCAGGAAAGGCCAACAAGAGAAGCCTTCTCATTATTCCTGAGAAACTAAGGCAATGGGTTAGTTACCTCAACTATCTGCATATGAATGCATACAGCCTGGGGACCTGTGACATGATTAGAATAACAAAGATTCAGTGAGATAGTTTGCATGACTGTAGTACTGTCATGGATGGGTACAAATTGTTCAGGAAGGACAGGAAGGGCAAAAGAGGAGAAGAAGGAGTTGCTCTTTATGTAGAAAAGCTTTATGATTGCTAAGAGCTCCAGAATGAAACTGGAGATAGGCCTGTTGAAAGTCTCTGGGTTAGGGTCAGAGGGCAAAACAATAAGGTTGATGTTCTTTTAGGGTCTGCAGACCAGGAGGATGAGGTGGATGAGGCTTTATTCAAATAGCTAGTGGAAGTTTCCTGATCAGGGGCCCTGGTTCTCATGGGGGACTTCAATCACCCTGACACCTGCTCGGAGGGTAATACAGCAATGCACAAGCAACACAGGAAGTTTTTGGAGAGTGCTGGGGACAACTTTTGGAGGTGCAAGTGTTGGAGAGGTCAGCTAAGGGCCATGCATTTCTTGACTTGCTGCTCACAAACAGGGAAAAATTGGTGGGGAATGTAGAAATGAATGACAACTTGGGCAGCAGCAACCATGAGATGATTGAATTCAGGATTCTGAGGAAAAGAAGGAATGAGAGAAGCACAGTAAGGACCCTGGACTGTATAAATGCAGACTTTGACTCTGTCAGGGAACTCATGGGCAGGATCCCCTGGGAGGCTAATTTGAGTGGGAAAGGAATTCAGGAGAGCTGGTTGTGGTTTAAAGGGGCCTTACTGAGGGCACAGAAATGAACCATACCCACAGGAAGACTAGCAGGTGTGGCAGAAGACCTGCTTGGCTTAGCAGACAACTCTTTAGTGATCTAAAACACAAAAAAGAAGCTTACAAGAACTGGAAGCTTGGACAAATGACTAGGGTAAGAGTATTGCTCAGACTTTCAGGGATGAAGTCATGGAGGCCAAAGCACAGTTGGAGTCACAGCTAGCAAGGGACATGAAGAGTAACAAGAATGGTATCTACAAGTATGCCAACAACAAGAGGAAGATCAGAGAAAGTGTTGATAATAGACACACTGAAGGATAGGGCTAGGATTCAGAAAGAACTAGACATATTAGAGGATTGGAACAAAAGAAATCGCATGAGGTTCAATAAAAACAAGTGCCAAGTCCTGCACTTAGGAAAAAACAATCCCATGCATTGGTACAGGCTGGGAACCAACTGGCTAAGCAGCAGCTCTGCAGAAAAGGACCTAGGGGTTATGGTGGACAATAACAAGAATATGAATCAACATTGTGCCCTTGTTGCCAACAATGCTAATGGCATACTGCAGTGTATTAGTTGGAGCATTGCCAGCAGATCGAGGGAAGTGATTCTTCCCTTATATTTAGCACTGGTGAAGCCACATCTAGACTACTCTGTCCAGGTCTGGGCCCCCCACTACAGAAAGGATGTAGACAAATTGGAGATAGTCCTGCAGAGGGAAGAAAAATGTTTACGGGACTGGGGAAAATTACTTTTGAGGAGAAGCAGAGGGAACTGGGTTTATTCAATTTGAAGAAGAGAAGACTGTGGAGGGAGTGGGGAGGATTTCATAGATTTCATAGATTTCATAGACATTAGGGCTGGAAGGGACCTCGGAAGATCATCGAGTCCAGCCCCCTGCCCAAAGGGCAGGAAGTCAGCTGGGGTCATAGGATCCCAGCAAGATAAGCATCCAGTTTCATCTTGAAGGTGTTCATTGAAGGCGCTTGAACCACCTCCGGTGGCAGGCTGTTCCAGACCTTGGGGGCTCGGACAGTAAAGAAATTCTTTCTTATGTCCAGCCTGAAACGATCTTGAAGTAGTTTGTGACCATTCGACCTCGTCATCCCTTGGGGCGCTCTGGTGAACAAACATTCCCCCAGAT
>NW_005842260.1:707747-736425 GCF_000455745.1 Alligator sinensis | reverse complement strand
GCCTTGGGCCGGCCTGACACGGAGCGAGGGACCTTAAGGAGCACACGGCCCTCCGCGAGGACCCCGCCGTGACAGTATCCAGCTTCTCAAGATGTTCCTTCACAAAGACAGCATTAATGGAGGGCAGGGGATCACCGTCACCCAGACTTCCCGGCCCTGTAGCGGGCATGGGCATCCCATGGGGCTGATGAAAGACTGACGCAATTTAGTAGCAGCCTTCAAATTAAGGGTGGTTCCAAGGAGGATGGAGCTAGAGTTTTCTTGGTGGTGGCAGATGACAGAACAAGGAGCAATGGTCTCAAGTTGCAGCAAGGGAAGTTTAGGTTAGATATTAGGAAAAACTATCTCACTAGGAGTGTGTCCAGAATGGCATACCCTTCTAGTGAGGGGCACTGGAATGGGTTATCCAGAAAGGTTTGGAATCTCCATCCTTAGAGTTTTTTTTAAGACCCAGGTAGACAAAGCCTTGGTTGGGATGATCTAGTTGAGGATGGTCCTGTTTTGAGCTGGGGGTTTGACTAGATGACCTCCTGAGGTTCCTTCCAACCCTAATTTTCTATGATTCTGTGTTTCTATGATTTCTAATATATATTGCATTTTTCCTAAGATGTTATTTGCAACTGAAGACAAATTGTATAGTATAAGATTTTAAATTTAATAGTGTCCCTGTAATCTGCATTTTAGTACTCATAGACACAAAGATGTAGATCCTTTTGGTCTATTTCTGGTCCAACATGTTCCCATAGCTGTGCATTACCTAATAATACATTGGTTTTGAGCTTTACGGTGGGAAGATTTAATTATCTCAGTTTTGGCCTGTGCTGGGAGTGGTGGAAATTTTTATCTATTCCTTCCTAATAATATCCTCATGTATATTACTTTCAGGTTTTCAGTCACAGTGGTAAATTTTTTCAGCTTTTCATGCCACACCAGTTCTGGAAGGCTTGGTAATGGAGTTGCTTTGATTACAAAAAATTTTTTTGCAAAATGTTTGACTTGTTTGCTTTGCTTTCTGTGGTTGATAGGGGAAGTTCTCTGGCTAAGTTATAAGTTTGCTAGTTATATCCATCCATAACAGTACTCCAAATCATGTAAACTATCCCACCATGCCTCTGAAATCCCAATTATATCATAATTCCATGACTGTACTAGGACCTTCAATTCTTGCTATTTATTTCCCATGCATCTTGCATTAGTGCATAAGAATTTCAAATAACTGATTGTCTTGTTTTCTCCCTGAGAACATTTCTAAGGCTTCTGCTATTACCTCCCCCTACTAATTTTTTACCCACATTACCTGGCTCTTTACTTAGGTTGGACCTTTTGTCTCCATCCACCAGTGAAATTAGGTTAAAACCCTCCTCACTAATTTAGCAAGCTGAAGGCATGATTTGAGATGCAACTGGCAAGGGTCTTACTTGTAAAATCCATTGATATTGCATTTTATGTCAGAAGCAAAGAGGAAGATGAAAAAAAGTGTACATTAAGGGTGTATGAAATGGGCCGTATTCAATTCGGATTCGGACCGAATTGGGGACAATGATTTGATTTGTTGATTTGAATCTCTGTCCGTGATTCAATTTGGCTGAATCCAGATCTGAAGATTCAATGCTGATTCAGAGAATCAGTGATTTGCTCATGGACTCAGCTTTAAATGTTTTTTTTTTCTGGAGCAGACGGAGTATCCCACAGGAGCGTGGGGCGGGGGGCATGTGCTCAACAGTGAACCTGGAAATGGACTGGAAATACTTCAGGTCCACTTCTGGGTCCATTGGGAAGCATGCAGGGGGCTACCTTGCCTCCCCCCTGGCTCAGCAATCAGCCATGGGGGGACCCCGGGTGCCCCCCCAGACCCAGGAGGTACCAGTCACTGAGCCAGGGGGTGCTAGGGGGTCCCCCACACAATCCCCGGTGGACCCAGAAGTGGACTGGAAGAGCTTCTGGTCCACTTTCGGGTCTGCTGCCAAGCATGCTGGGGAGCCCCCTGTGCTCCTGTGGGACACTCCATCTGCCCCATCATCACAGCATTCATGAACCGCCTGTTACCTTAAGGTATGTAGAAAAAAAATTTATAGCCATTTCTATGTCTGAATCTCCAAATCTTTCCGAATCTCTCCAAATCAATTTGGAGGTTCCGATTTGATTCAGAAAGATTAAAGGGTCTCCTGATTCAATTCAAATTTGGAGAGTCAGCCACCAAAGTGGGCCAAATCTCTGCTGAATCAAATCAGGGACCAAAGCTTTGCACAGCCCTAGTGCACATCCCTTACTGAATGCAGATAGCAATCTAGGTACAGGTAATGCAGAGAAAGCTAAATTTTTTTACACCTTTTTTTACTTCAGTCTTCAAAAATAAAATCAGCTACTACACAATAATGTATTTGGCAGCAAAGATAGGGAAAAAGAAAATAACCTACCGTAGTGGAAGAATAGATTCGGGATTGCTTAGATAATCTAGGTGTAGCAGAAAGCCCCCTTTTCCTCTTGCCTGCATTTGCTCTCCCCTCTTTGAATATGTTTTTCCTCTTCAACCTTTTCTTCCTTCCCCTTGCTTTCACTTTAAGATAAGGAGTTGTGTTTTAAAATTTGTGTGTGCGCATTTTGTACCTCCCCTTGTATTTTGGTATTTTTATCTATTTGTGTGCCATGGCATTTGTAGCTTATATTTTATACTCCTCACCTTTCAACTTTCAACTAAATGTGTTTAGTTTCAGAAGTAAGTTATACATTGTAACAATGTTAAGGGCAGGAGTCAAACTGGACTTTCCTGTATCAAGTGGGCCCCTGAAAGAGCGAGTTGAATCAGTGATTGAATGCGTAACACAGTAGCAGACAGCAATTAACATCTAGGGAAACTGCAGATCAACCAACGGAAGAAATCAATAGAAGGCAATGTAACAACTGGGAAACCTCTAAACATCACTGTTCAAGGGCTAGAAGCCCTGGTCTGAGTTAATCAATGTCGGGGATCAACTTTTGGGATGAATATCTCCAGATCGACCGCTTCCAGAGCCCTATTCAAAATTCATCAACGGACTCCCAAGCCTGCAAGTACATGTGGACGACCCCTGGGGCTGACAGATGCCATCCAGTAGCCACCGAGGGGGAAGTCCCACGAGGGTCAACGACCCCTGGATTGGGCAAACCTGAAAACTGGGGAGTCACCAAAGTCTGCCAAGGACAGATAAAAAGCAGTGAAAAGTGACCCTCAGTGGTGCCCTCTTGATCTCCAACTCGACCAGTACCTGACTTGTCCAGCCAGAAGGACCAGCTGGCGACCCCCTTCCAGAGGATAACACCACACTGAAAGAAGCTTCAACTGGCCATCGACGGCAGACTCTAGCACTTGCAGGATAGGTATACCTGACTTTTGTAGCTTGGTACTGTGTGTGTGCATGTGTGTGCATGTGTGTGTGTGTGGGGACCAACCCCAAGGTTTATGATTTAACTTCATTACAGTGCTTCAATCCGCCTAATAAACCAGAATTTTAAAGATCCCGAGTTGGACGTTTGTAGCCAACATAGGTACTTTCAGTTTGGCAGGATGAATGGGATACATTTTAGAGCACTCAAGTCATTGACCAAGGTAATTTCAGGGCCATTAGCTATCTTCCTTGAGAACTCATGGAGGTAAGTTAAGGTCCTACATGACTGGAAAAGGGAAATATATTAGTGCCCATCTTTAAGGAAGGGAAGGAGGAGGATGTGGGGAATTACAGACCAGTCAGTCTGACCTGACTACTTGGAAAGGTCATGGATCTGGTTTTCAAGGAAACTTGAGGTACCTAGAGAAGGACAAAGTGATGAAGAACAGCTAGTATGGATTCACCAAGAGCAAGTCATGCATAAGTATCCAGATTTCCTTCCATAATGTAATTAGCTTTGTCAATGGGGGGGATGATCATTTTAATAGTTATCAATGGTTTAATATCTGCATGGGAGAAGGAATCAAGTGGAGTCCCCCCAGGAGTCTACTCTGGGTCTTGTACTATTTAACATCTTCATTAATGATTTAAATGATGAGACTGAGTGCATGCAGGTGACAGTGAGTTGGCTGGATGTTCACAATTTTGAGGGTAGGGCTGAGGATTCAGAATGATCTGGCTAGTCTGGAAAATGATCAACCAGATAAAATTCAACAAAGACAAGTGCAAAACCTGCACTTGGAATAATTGCATGCACAAAGATAGGCTGCATAATGAATGGCTAACTATGGTGCTGTAGGGAGTTACATTCGTCATCAGATGTCATGCTTTTGTTCTCTTTGTTTCAATAAACTAAAGGCATTGAATGAGATGGCTATCAAATTTCTGTTTTTTATTATTTAACAGAAAGATGATATTTATAAAATAAATCTATCTTGTTACCAAAAGCTGCTACATGCAGTGAATTAATATTCTTTGTAGAAAATAAATTTTAAAAAATCAACCACATAACTTTGGGCAAATATTAAAATAGTTTTAGATTTTTAGCAAACATTAATACCATATCCTCAGCAAATCAGCACTGACATCTAAGCTGTTTCGTACATCTCCTCAGCCACTTTCTTTGAGAGGGGGTTCACGTGATACAAGGCCACTTTAGTTCCTGAGTATCAAGACTTCCAGTGCACATACTTCTTACATAAATGCAAGAAGGACAATGCTTTCTCCTCATTTTCCAGAATGGGGTAGGCATAATCTGTCATTTTTCAGTGAGTTTGGTGGTGCAGCTTGCAAAGTGAATTGTACTATTCTCTGAGCTGCCTTTTTGATTTAGCCAAGTATGTTACAAGAAAGATTTTTACACTTTTAACTTAGTCTATATTTAAAATTCCCCAAACAACTGGTTACCTTCAACTCTCTTTTTTCCAATAAACTAAAAGCACTAAATAAGATGGCTATCAAATTTCTGTAGGATGAGTTGCTGATTTCCCCCCTCCCTTTTCCATTTTGAGCCATTTTGAAAAGTTCAGTCCCTATGTTTTCAAAGTGTTCTACTACATATGAATTTTTAATTTTTCTTTCCCAATTCTGTAGTTGTAAATATATTTGTGAAATTATTAAACCACTGTTATAGGTGCTACTGTGGGCAGGATGAACTACTTATTGTTTATAGCAGTGTGGCCAGCCTGAGACATGCATGTCACAAGTGGCAGAGGGGGCCCATGTGTATAGCACATAGCAAAAAACAGGAAGCATGATGGACTACAGTGACAGATAGGACAGGGACACAAAGCAGAGCAGGGAGCAGAAATATCAACAGATTGGGCAGGAGAAGGGAATCAAAATGGCACTCAGAGACGGGGAGGGGATGGGACGGTCCTTGTCGCCTGCTTGCCAAGAAGATTGTCCTCCACTGTTTCTAGCATGGTAGCATTAAGATGTTCCTATTTATTTTGGGGTTTCACTGTGACAAGATACAAAGAAGGTAAGACAAAGGCCTTCCAATTGGTATATAGCCTATGAGACTCTGCTCTGATTTTTAACGTGTTTTCTAAAGCACGTGCCTTCTAGCTCACAGCAGATCTCTTTAGCAGATTTGGAAACTGATACTGAATCTCTTAGTTGTGTCTTCACCATAAAATCAACTTTTCTTTAAATTACCAGTACAGTGTTCTCATTCATACGACTATATGCCTGGTTACCCAGGGCTAAAAATCCCCACACTCATAAGCACTATGTTCACTTAATATTTTTGAAGCGTAAATATAAACATAAACATACTTTTCATGTTCAGTTATTGCATTAAGAAGTAAAGTACTGTATTTCTTGCTACTTTCATATTCATACAGTTAATACAGACTGACAGATGACTCTACATGCATCCTCCTTGGTTATTGTTGTATATTAGCAGATATTCAATCAGAAGTGAATACAGTATGTAGCAAATACTTTGTCTATTTAGATCATTTTGGAATCACTCTCACCCCCAGGACATTCTACTAACCAGTAGATGGTGGTGTGTAATAGTTCAGACACTCAGAAATAGAGAACCATCTCCTTGCTTCCTTTCCTTTCCTTGCTTCCACAGTTTTAGAAAAATATATGAGCTGTACTCAGCACAGACTAAAGAGAAATTTCTGCTAGCAGAGATACAGGGTCTAAATCAGCAAAAAGAAAATTAAAAAAGATACAGGAAGCCCTGTGTGGATAATCCACAGATAGTGGGGATTATCTTCTATTGTGGTTGTTCATTTTAATTTGTGATTAAGTATTTTTTCATTTTTACTATCTACCTTAACACCTATGTAATTACAATAACATTTCTGATCGTTATTACTGGATTAATAGTGGCCTCTTCATGAATTCTCATCTGACCTAGTGAGTTTCAAGCCTTTTTCTTCTTCTTTTTTTCCCCACATTTCTACAATGTATAATTGAAAGGTGGATTTTAGTGTTCATGAAACTGACTGATAACAATGGAAAATGGAAAAATATTTGTTTCAAGTTCCAGATCCCTCATCAGCAACAACTAATATTTCTTTGTGCAAGAGTTATGTCTTCCCTCCTTCCTTTTCTGGCCTTGCTTTTTTAATGATGTATACTATATAAATGTAGTTGAGAACTGGAAGCACTAATTTGAAAAAATAGGGTTCCGAAGTTAGCTTCCCATGTAAGTGATCTGATTTTCAAAAATACTGACCATCCACTAACTGCTCCTAACTTGATTGTTTCACATTACTGATATCCCACTTCCCTTTGTATTTCAGAAGTAATTTTCAGTGAGATTGAGGGTGCAGATAGAAATGCAGCTCCCTGGTCTAACTCATGACAATTCATAGATATTGCCATGAATTACACTGATCCTTCCACTCCAACAGACATTAGCTTTTGGATCAGGATGGTGAAGAATCAGCTCCAACATTGAGCCAATTCAGGCAGAGAGGCTGCGTCTTCCCCTGCTTTCCCCTGCATTATTTTATCCTCTAGCTCCACCTCTCCTCTGGAAGGGAGAGGGAAGAAGTCAGGGAAGGGAGGTCATTCCTGGGTTTCCTCAGCCCTGCTGGAGTTGGGCTGGGGTGGGGTATAGATTAGTGCCCCCATGAGGGACTCCAATCCAGCCCTCCCCTGTCATCACACTCCCCACCACCCCAGCAGGGCTGCAAAAACCCCAGAAGGGACCTCCTTCCCCTGCTTTCTCCCCTTCCCATCCAGAAACAGCAGCTCAAATTGAGTTGCTGTTGCCACTGGAGCAGACAGAAATGAATGAAGTCACTCCACTTAAGAGTCTCTTCATTTGAACCCTCATACAATAAGAGTTAATATGTCACATGATTGGAAGGTTCTGCAGCTGCGCTCTTCTGTTTGGGCATGGTTTTAGAATGATTTCAAGGGGCCAACTGCATGACAAATGCTATTTTTGTCTGCACCCTGAGAGTCTCAAAGTAAACATTTGAGAATTCCTGGTACATTCTTACATATTTTGAAATTGGACACAATGCAGATAATTGCATACAGTTACCAAATGTATATCAGCTATATTTTAAAAATCTAAATATATTTACCCAAATCCAAGACAACCTTGAATTTAAGATCACTCCCCCTAAGTAATTTGATTCTGTATATCTAAAATTAATAAATGTGTTATACTTTCCATGTATAGAATCCGTGGAAGTGGAAAGCTGTATAAAGTGGAAAGTTGTATTAAATTTGTCCTCCCACTTCTTCTGGGAAAAGCAATGGCAGGAGGTGAGGGGACAGCTCTCTAACTCTTGCTCTCCCTGCCTGCCTCCTGCTACTTGCCATCCCACCATGTGCCCCCTGCCATGTGCCTCCATGCCTGTGCCTGCCCCCAACTCCCTGTTTCCCCCAGCAACTCCCTGTTTCCCCCTCCCTGGGCCTTTCCCTCACCATGCCTATACCTGACCCCTGCTGCCTGTCCTGCCCTGCCTCTTCTCAACCCCAGCTTATCTTTTGGTGCTGTTTTACTCTAGCTCTGAGGCAGTCAGCAGTAGCAGTGGCCCCATCCCAGCCTGGATTAGGGCTAGAGGCACTGGAGATGGAGTATAAGGTAAAAGGGGTGGGAGGTAGCTCGGGAGATATGGCAGGTTGTGCAGTCTTCACCACACTCCCCCCGTGAGATGCGCATATGGGTCTCCTCCTCCTATGGTCACCCCTGCATTCCTCCAGCTGCAAGTCCCTTTCCCCACCAAAAGAGCCATCCCAGCCTAGAGTAGGCAGCAACTCAGTTCCAGCTTCAGCCTTGAACCGGGTGCTGAAGCTGGAGCTGAGCCACCACCTACCCCAGGACAGCACCTAAATTGAAGACAAGACTTTTTTTCCCCATGATGATTGAGGGAGGGACCTTGTCTTGGATTTGAGTACATATGGTAATCAATGTGTTCTTTGTTGTGATACTATGAGGATTTCAACCAGCCTTTGTGAAGCTGTGCTGAACATCTTGAGGCTCTTCTATGTTGGCAAGCAACCAGCCAGGATGTTAAACCTTACAGTGCAAAAAGGGGAAACTAAATAGCCAATTTTACTACAGCTCAACCCCTTCAAGTTGGTAATAAGCTAAATACAAGTAGCAAGGAATATGAACAGGGTATTTTTTGTTGTTGCTGCTATAGATATGCTTGGAAGTTTTGTAATAAGTAAGAACCATTAGAAATTCTCATTGCTGAGAAGAAATCTGATTAAATTGGCCTCAGTAGCAACATCCTGACAACCAGAATGAAGGTTTTGGTGATTGAAATGAGAAATGTATTGTTTATAATCTTTTTGGAAAGTATAGGGTAGGTAGAAAGGGTTGAGGTGATGATTAAGATATTATTAGTTGTTTTAGATTCCCTGGTAACTCAAAACCACAGGATTTTGAATGCATAAGCTTCATTCAAGCTAATAAAATCAAAGAGGGGGCATTAGTTGAGGTATGTTACAATACATTGAATCAAACCAATGACTGTAAATAGTTACTCCCTAAATACCTATCTGTAATGTGTAGAAAGAAAGGAAGAGAGAGAGAAAAAAAAGAAAACTTGTGCTCTTATAGAAGAAATACATTTGGGAGATAGTATATTGAAGTTTTAAAGGAGCCACTAGTAAAATAGTGACTCCTTTTCTAAATTGTTGTGGTTAATAATTTTCTAGCAAAAGGCATTACTATCACAGTAACTGAGCTAACTGCACCGCTGGCTCTTCTGGTAGTGGTCCCAAGCTAGCACTGCCTCAGGGTTAAATCATGTTAAAATTAAAATTCTTCATAATAAAGCAGAAGAGATGGAATTGTCCAAAAATATTTCTGGTCTGTACTGGGAAAGAAACAGGCTGATACACTCATATCACAGAAGGATAATCAAATTTCTAGCCCTTTACTTACTAAGGAGCATATAAAATTGTATCTATCAGGAATTTCCCACTGGTATGTTTATATTCAAATTGGATGGTCTGTTCTTTTCAGTGTTAACTACTATTTAGGTGGGCAAACTTCAAAAGGGACTCTTACATTTCTCTTTGATGCCATGCAAGATTAACAATGAAAGCTCTTTAGTTACTCAGCCATGTTTCTTTGACTGTTTTCCATATACTTATTTTGCAATATCTTCATGTGAAACTTGTACATTATATACTCAGGGACTGTTAACATTTATGTGAAGTTAAAATACACATTGCAATGAAAAAGACTCATCTTCATTGAGCTATGCCTTTATCCAAAATGACTTTATTGAACTGTTTTTTTGCTACCTGTATCTTAGATATTAACAAGAGCATCCAGGCATGCTAGTAGCCTTTGTGACCTAGGAATATATATATTTTTAAAGCATTTCAAGTATTACTCTGTATCTGAATGTAAATCAAGTAACTTAAGTATGTAGTTTCACTAGCATGGTTTTGTATCATCAGAAAAGTTCCACTTACATTAGAATAGATCAATCTATTCAGAATGGGACACAATAAGTATTCAAGAAATAATTATATATAAACTAAATTCCATAGCAGACCTAATTACTAAGGAGATAATTTTAAAATGCCAATGCCTTTAAGGCCAGGTTTTGATAACCTTACTTTCATTTAATAGAACTTACTTATTACATGATTACTTTAATGGAAACCAAAGTGATTACTTGTGAAGTAAAGTACTACAAACTGGGTGCATCTACACAAGATGTTTACTGTACAGTTGACTAAGTAAGTGTCTTGGTGTCTACACATGCATCTCTATTATGTGAGAGTAAATCAAATTTATTCCACAGCAGGATAATACAGGAAACTCTCACTATTCATGGGTTTGGCATTCGCAGTTTCAAATATTCCTGAATGCTGAACCCACATTTTAAACACACTTTATACACTTACAGGAGCTCCTCATGAGCTCCACACTTGCTGCCGCTGGACTCCTACCACTGCCGCCAGGCTCCCACCGACACGCTTCAGCCATAGCCGCCAGAGCCATGCCCTCCCCCTCCAGCCACTGGGGGCACTGTGTTCATGAACGCAGTGCCCTATTTGTGGATTTCACTATTACAGGGGACACGAGAACAGAGCAGTGCAGGTAATGTGCATTAAATCTAGTACCTCAAGTATGAAGTACTAGAAAAATATGCATTAGCCTGTTTTTGAGACACTTTAATACACAGTAAAATAGGTTAATATGAATTAAAGTGTATGTGTAGATGTGCCATGTGAATACTATGCTGGTGAAGAGTAAAAACTCTGCAGCAGCACACATGTAGACCTTGCCCTAACTGGCTGAGGCATGAGGGTGCTTCAGTGTAGGGGCTGCTTGCTGGCTAGCCCTGTGCTGAATTTCTCTCTTTCCATAAACTGCCCCTCCACAGTATATTGAGCTGGGGGGTGCAGACCCAGGCTGACAGGCTGATCCCTGGAACCCCATGCCAGCCAGGGCTGCTCCATCCTGGCTGCACCTAAATAAACTGCGGAGCTTACTTCTCCACAGTTAACTGCTCCCGGGTGCACTATCTGAATGTGTTTCCAGGACCAATTAATTCCAGAGCCATAAGCTCCACCATTTAGTCAGGCACTGTAATTGCATGTGTTAATGTGCCCATTCAGAGCTGAAGTACCAGAATAGGTTCTTTGAAAGTTAGATTAGTATGACAATATGTAGAGAGTGAATTGAACTAACAAAATAATGTTTTTTTCAAGACCATATTCTAGGTAAGATTGTCTGTCAAATCTAGAAAGCAGCTAATGATTGCATGTCTACTGCTCCTGAAATTGAATCCTAGTTCTACAGCTGATCTTCCCTTGGCTTTGAACAAATACTTTCACAATATTTATTCTCCCCCAGCACACATTTCTTGGAGAAATTGTAAGACCTATATGAATGGCTGGTATCTGGAACAAGCAAGTTTTTACATTATTATCCTATAGTATTATTTTAAAATGACATATGCTAATTAGGAGAGAAAATAATTTATGATTAATTATTTTATAAGTTATTTATCTTTTGTCCCCAGAATGTATAAGAATAGTTAAAATTATTTTTCCATTGCATTCTAATAATTTGAATTTATATAAAATGATTTGTTTCAATATGTGTGTAATCTTTTGCTTCATATTCAGAAAGTAAAATCTGACATTTAAATTGTATTATTTAGTTATTATGAGCCATATAATTTATTTAATCATGTTTAGCTTTATGGTTAGACAAGCATTTTTTGTATGCAACTCATCATTTTCTTTCTAAATGTATGGAAGATTTGAGAAATTAAAATCACTTCTTGTGGCCATTTGTGCTCATAAAACAAAGTTGCATAAATGCTTAGAAAATACAAACAAATGATCACAATGAAGAAACATACTTGTTTAAAACTGAATGAAGAAAAAGGTTGCAATGTTTACCTAGTTCTAATTCTGATTATAAATATATGCAAACATGTACGCATACATTCTTAACATTAAAATGTAATAAATCTGCTCTTAAACTAGGAAAAATCATCTGTATGTGTATGAATGGGTATGAAGATCAAGACTAATGCTGCACAAAACAAACACTTTCTCCCTAAAACTTGTGAAAAGGCATAACCTTAATGTTGTCCCATCGTTTAGTAGGTTAAGGGCACTGATATAAAATTAAACAAGCAAAAAATGCAGAAGCACCTAACATCACCCGTGACTAGCATGCCCATATTTTTGCAAGCTGTAATATATGACATTTAATGTGTATGTTTGTGTATGACAACTGCTCAAAGAAACTTCTTCACACAAAATAGGAATATTATTCTTATAGAATAGGCACAAATCAAGGTCGTGATTATACTACAGAGGTTATTATGCTGTAGACCAATTTTTCTTCATCAGTTGAAAATATTGTTTCCCATTCTGAAGAGCAGACAGTGGCTTTGCATAAATCATATTACTAAAAGTGATGCCCAGAAAAGCTTTATAAAAATCACTTTTCTATCTTAATATTCGGCAGTGTTCATAATTCTAATAGGAAAAAAAAAAAGGATTAAACTAAGGATTTTGTGTCCATAGTCTGTCATAGCCAATGATGATTAGTCATAAAAGCTTCAGTCCATTAGCTAAATATCATAGGAGTAATAATGGTGACCATTTGTGCCACATGCATAGCATGCTCTTTGAATAAAGTCTACTATATGAGATTCTTTTTTAAGATGGTATAGAAACATATTTGCTAACACCAAAGTTCCCTACCAAAAATACTGCTTTGGAAATTAACAAGGGCCCACCACGGTTTCTTAATTTTTCTAGAAGAATTATCTAACAGTATGCCTGGCACTGACCATAGTACCATTACATAGTTAGTCCTTGCTTTGCTGTAATTAAGAGGTTAGAGATGGAGTTTTAAAGCTCCAAAAGACATTTCCAGATGTGGTTACACTCTTAACTGCCATTGATTTCATTGGGTGTTAGAATGAAAATTCAACTGTGCTCCTACCTGAATCTTTAGGTACCTAAATATCTTTAGCCATAAGGGTCTAAGAAATACATGAGAAGCAAGGTGTTTTTTTTTTTTTTTTTTCAGTGCTGGCTTTTGTTGAGCCAAATGTATAGTTGCAAGAGATGTTAGGTAATCTTTTGGGCACAAGGTGCCCTTTATCAGGGCTGGTATTTTACCTTCAGGGCTGTTTAAGGGATACACTTCTACAAATGATGTGGGTTAGTAGAGTGGTGCTCACAGAAATGTGTGATATGTTATAGGCCAGCTATAAGCCAATATATTTTTATCACTTTGTCTGCAGAGGTTTGAGATGACTATTGCCTTCCCATAATATTTTTTTTTAAGTCAAACTATTGTTCTAGATACACTATTGGTTTTAGTGCATATCTTTAAAGTATTTTTCCTTCTATACTCAGGGCATGGGCTATTAATTAATTACTGGAAGCAAATAAGGAAATGTGAGGGGACTTTTACATGAAGGAGGGTAACTTGCATGAAAGAGGAATAAACTAATAACGGTTAGCTTTCATTTACCATGAGCAAGAGTATGCACATGAGAACTGCTGATATGTGACAAAACCCCATGTTCATTTACCTTTTGGTTCATATCCCTGTGCCCCCAGCAGTAGTGTTGATACTGAATTTTGACCCAGCACCTATACCTTTGTTCTGGATGAACACAACCCTCAGTTGGACCACAACACCGGCCAGTTGATAATAGGAGAATTTATTGATACAGAGTAAGAACAACAACAAAAAAAACCCCAATACAAACATCAAACAATTCTATATCTACCAATCCTAGAGCTGTCATCAGAGTCAAAGTACATCTGGTCAGGATGCAGGCCCCACTCTAAGGCTCTCTCTCTTAGGTGTCAGCAGTCTGGAGGTGGGATACCAAGGCCCCCCAGTCCCCCTCCAGTGAGGTGCATGAGACAGGCTACTGGTATGCCCTCAATCCATGGTGACCTTGGGGACCCAGCTGACAGGGATGGGGACCCCTCTTAGGGAGCAAAATGTGTAGGGACAAGGAGGGATGGGACAAAAGGAGGGACAGGGAGGGATAGACAAGAGAAAGGGAGGGACCCTTTGTTAATCTCAAGTCTCTACTTTTGCATTCTCTTTCCCCCTTGATGACTCTTCATCCGTGGCTATCTCTGGTTGGTTGTCAATCTGTGGTCACAAGTTCACATAGCCTTCTGGGCCTTGTCCTAATTTGGTCTGTTCCCCCAAAACCAGGACTTATCCCTCCTTCCCCTCCCCACCCCTCCCCGGCCACTCTCTGAGGTGCTGTTGCTGGTGTCACTGATCTTGTGTTTTGGGACAGTATGGTACATACTTCTTTTGGTTCCCAGGCTGTTTCCTAGACTAGGTGTCCTTGTTCGTCTTGGACTAGGCAGCCCATTTACTTCCACAGCCATGAGAAGCTGTGTGTGTGTGTCTTTCAAGCTCTAGAAATCCATTTAATGCTCGCTGCCCATCTTGAGCACTTATAATGCATATATCTATACCTATAAGCCAATTCCCCAAAATACAGGCCTTTAAATACCATTTCTAAGCCAACAGTAGGATATTGCATAAATCCTACCTGCTCGAATGGTAGCCATTTATATTTAAAATTGCTCTGTCTTCTCCAAAACTCTAGCATGGTAATCATATCTACCCATTTCTCCATTCAGAATTTATGTCCAAATTAAAAAAGAAAATTAATGCTGTAATAGTTTATAATTTCAGTTCAATTGATCTGTGTTTTGATATGCAAGAACACAGCAATTTCCTACATAAAATTCTGAAAGGACATCCATATTTCCCCTGTTCATTATCGTTCATAATGTCAATATTTTTAACTTTACTTACTATCTTCAAATGAATCTACCTATAAGCAAGAATATAAAAGAAGCAGGAACCTTCTGAAAGAAAACCTTGCTGATACTCAGAAACATTTGTCTTTCAAACGTTAAAGAGTTCGCTAGGAAATATCTAGGTGATAGGCTTTTTTTTTTTTTTCCAGAGGTAACATCAAACATTAAGGTTCAAGATAAGAGGCAATGACTAATTTATTGCAAACCTGAGCCACCAAACTCATGTTGTCTTTTGGTCTTTAGGTTTTTCCCATGATCCAGTCTGACTGCAGCAGGACAATCAGTATCACATCTTGGAATTGTCATTCATCTTTGAAGAATTACATTTATGCATTTTGATTTTCCTCCCTAAAGAGAATACAAATTTGTCTTCCTTCTCCTGGAAAATTCTTGCTGTAACTATAATTGAGGAGCAGTCCATAAACCAATTTATTTTAACTAAAATAAGGTCTATTTAATCAAGAAACATGAAAATAATTAATGTAAATGTAAATCAAATGGAATACATTTTCTGACTCTGGAGACATTTAAAAGTCAGACTTCCCAGGTTAAACATCTTTGGATTGCAAAAATAGAAGCCAGCATAATTTCATGTTGATAAAGTCTTCTCCCTAAATGCAGTAAAGCTTTTGCTTGTTCAGTGCCTTATTCCATCTTTTGCTTGACCTTTTCTCTCTCCAGCTATTTGAACTCCCCTTTTTTTAATCCAAGTTACACTTTTCTTTCTCTATCTAATTTTCAAATCCTTTCACAAATTAATTTACGGATAATACAGAACCTACTCCAATCCATTTGATTGGAAACTACATTTTCTCTAGTAAGCCTGAACATGAGTCCTGTACCATGTCTATAATGCAATGTTTTCTGGAACTTGCCACCTGTAACAGGGAACCCTAGTCCTGTTACCAGGAAGCAGGATGGCCCCTTTAAATCCAGAACTTTCCAAGGTACCTGGAGGCTGTGCTGATGTGGATGGTGTCCACTCCAAAGGTGGCAAACAAGCTATTGAAAATATTCTCCCGAGTGGGACTCCCTCAAGAACTGCTGACAGATCAGAGAAGGAATTTTACATAACACGTTAGAAGGAGTGAGTAAAACTTTGGGAATTAAACATCTAAAGACAGAAGTATATCATCCACAAATGGACGGGCTTGGGGACTGATTACATCAGATGTTGAAGCAGATGTTTAAAAAAATCATAGTAGAGAGTCCTTAGAACTGGGATAAAATGTTACCACCTTTGTTATTTGCTGTAAGGAAGGTACCCCAGGCCTCAACCTGGTTTTCACCCTTTGAATTATTGTACAGCTAGCAACCAAGGGGCATCCTTGATTTGATTAAAGACAGTAGGGAAGAACATCATAGTAAAGATTAGAACTTGATTCAATATGTAATACAACTGAGGGAATACCTTTAAGCAGCATGGAGAGAGGTTTTAAAAAATCTCAGAGAGGCCCAGAAATGACAGGTGATTCATTATAACTGAAGGGCATGGGAAAGAAAGTTTGAACTGGAAGACCATGTGTTGGTTCTATTGCCTGACCAAGAGAGTAAGTTACTCACCTGGTGGCAGGGACCCTATGAAACTACACACCAAGTGGGACCAGTAGACTATGAGGTATACCAAACAGACAGACAAAAGAAGAAGCAAATGTATCATGTCAACATGTTGAAGCAGTGGCAAGAGCGAGAGTGTATGGATCTGGCCCCTCATCCCGAGGAATCAGAATTGGGACCCTTTTTGGTGGAAAGAGACAGGCAGGGTGATGTAGAACTGGCCCCACGACTATCCAAAAAACAGAGAAAACAGGCCACGAGCTGGTAAGAGAACATAGAGACATGTTCCAAGAAACCCCCAGGGAAGCTTGGGATGTGGTACATCAGATAAAAACCCCTCCGGGCCAGGTGATCTGTGAGAACTGGAGATGGATTCCACAGTGGCTGCAGAGCCAGATAAAAACAGAGATCAAGATGATGCTGGTGAAAGGCATAATATGCAAATCCCACAGTGACTGGCAGAGCCCCATCATAGTAGTGCCAAAGCTAGGTGGGAAAATCTGGCTCTGTATTGATTTCTGGCAGGTAAACACAGTAGTTAAATTTGATGCCTATCCGATGCCGAGAGTAGATGAACTGGTGGAAAACATTGGGTAAACCCACTATATTTCCACTTTGGACCTTACAAAAGGTTATTGGCAGGTCCCAACAGCACCTGAAGATCAAGAAAATATGGTGTTTGCCATCCCTTGGGGTCTATTCCAATTTTGGTGCATGCCTTTCGGATTACATGGAGACACTGCCATATTTCAGAGGCTAATGGATAGAGTCTTGGCCTCTCAAGGGGGCTACACTGCAGCTTGAATGGATGATATTATTGTACACACCACGGGTTGGGCTAGACACTTAACAGCAATGACAGCAGTAATGCAAGACTTTAAAAGGGACAGGTTGACAGCCAATCTGAAGAAATGTACAATTGGGAAAGAAGAAACACAGTACCTTGGGTTCCTAGTAGGAAGCAGTAAAATGTGATCATTGCTAGACAAAGTAGAGGCATTATGAAAGTACCAAGCTCCTCATACGAAGAAGCAAATGAGGGCTTTCCTGGGACTAGGTAGTTAGTATGGAAGGTTTGTGCCTCACTTTGCAGGCTTAGTAGTACCCTTGACTGAGATGATAAAGACTGGGACCCCAATCAAGTGAGGTGGACACCAGAGGTGGAAAAGGCATTTCAAGCCATGAAGGACATGCTATGTTTGCAGCCTCTACTATATACACTGAATTTTAATAAACTCTTCCTGGTGCAGACAGATACATCAAATATGACTATTGGAGCAGTGCTCATCCAGAAAGAAAGAGGGGAAGAATGTCCTATAGCGTATATAAGTAGAAAATTACACCCACCTGAAAGGAATTATGCCATGACAGAAAAAGAGTGTTTGGCAATTAAATGGGCTGTCAAAACACTCCAATATTATCTGTTAGGACTAATGTTCATGCTGATCACAGACCACACACCTGTACACTGGCTGCAGAGCACGAAGACAGATAATGCAAGACTGATAGATGGGCCCTTAGCCTTCAACCATATTGTTTTGGGGTGGTGACTATGCAGAAGCTGCGGCAGCCTCTTCAGGAAGAATGGGACAAGCTGGAGACAGAAGCCCAATTGCATGTAAACTGGCAGTTTGCCTCCCCTACTTTTATTTTCTTTATATGGCCACAGGGGCTCATTGTTTACATTTAATGTTAAGGCATTCCTTCGCTACAGCCTCAGCCATGCATGTGAGGAAGCTTTGCAAACATTCAGATTTGGCCAAGTGCTCTTCCCATGAGATGTCTGGGTAGTTGAAGTTTCTCATGACAACTATGCACCAAGAGCATGCAGTCTCAGCCAGTTCCTTGGTGAATTCCTGATCAAGCTCTTGTTCCTGATTAGGAGGTCTGTAGTAGACTCCTACCATTGTGTCCCCCATGCCACGTTTTCCACATATTTTATCCCAGAAGGTCTCTAGTCGTCCTTCCTGGGTGCCAATGTCAGCTTGCAGGGATGTGCAGCTTTCCTTGACATGTGTATTTTAATTAATTGTCCCGAAGTCCAGAAGGATTAGAGCACAGCATATTGTAAACATCTTGGCTTTATCTAGAAACCCTAAAATAAACTGTTAAATAATTGTGGTGCTTTTTAAGGCTTTATAAATATTTTACTGAATGCCCCATGAGGTGAGTGACAAAATAATTTACATGGTAAAGTAAACACTGTTGTAAAATCTCAATATTATTTTTTTTTCAAATGTCTTAGATTAAAAATGGTCTTTCAAATTAAGGGATTATAAATAATAAGGGTGTGTTTAAATTTATTACCTTAAAAATACTGTTTCAGCTGTATTTAGAAAGCAGCTTATTACTATGTTTAATTTAATAAAATATGAATAACTGAGGTCACAATAACTTATATTTCCTTTTAAGTTGCTAATACCACTCTAACCAAAGTGCATCATAGGATATGACATATACCAAAATCCCTGGTGGTCATTATAATCAGAGAGAGAGTAAAGGTTAAACAGATTAATATATGAAACATGAATGTAGGACAGTATCATAAGAATTTATTAAGTTAGGTTATCAAAAGGCTGGAAGACACAATATATATTTTTTCTTTCCTCTCTAAAATGACAGAAGCCAGTTTCTGAATGTCATTAGTATGTGGAGAAGTGCCAGGCAATCCATTTCTTTGGCTTCACCAGGATAAGATGCCTGCAAGGGCAACCAGGCATGTGATAGCATTATTAAAAGGCAAATGGGACACTGCACTTAAGATTTAATCTATCTCTAACCATCACAAAATTGAGCAGACTTACTGAGAGCAGATAGAAATGTTGGTAAACTTTTTTTTAAGCAACAGGTTTCTTATGCATCATAAAGGTTCTGCATTTTCTTCATTTATTTATTTGCTCTCCCTAGAGATGTACACAAAAAAAAAATAAAGAAAAAATAAAGAAAAAGAAAAAAAACAGCAGTTCAATATTAGTATTATATCTTACCATTATTCCTCATCTAGTACAAAACGATTGCACTCTCGTCTGATATAAACTGGCAGAGTATCACTGAAGAAACTGACCATTATTGCCTGGAGATTTCTGTGTGACACTGAGTGAGCCGTAAGAAGCAGGAACAAGCAGACACCTAACCAACAAAAGCCTTTTGTTGTGTAAATATTTAAAGGGAAGAGGAAGGAAATAAATACACTTTTTCTTTCTTTTTTTCCTCGAATCTCTTTGAAGTATCTATTGTTAAGTTACAGTAAAAATATTACAAAGGTCCAGTTATTAGCATTGTAGTTGCATGAGGTAGTATTTTAAAGGCAGCTGAGGCAAATTATTTTCTTTGTCTTTTCTTCTGCTTTGGGTTTAATTGTGGAAGAGGTCATTGCTGACAAGTTGGTGTTAGCTCAATACACAGAGTGCTAAAATCCTCCTGAACCCAACTAAAATAATTTGTTTAAAAGCACCCTACACTAATCCTCAGGTGATGGAAGGTTCCTTCCTCCTGGATTCAAACACTGAAGATAAGAGAATGAAGAAAAAAAAAAAAAGATCTGGGGCAATGAATAAGGACTATTTTATTTCCCATACCTAATTCTTAAAAAAAAACAAAAAAACCCCCTTGAAATTAATATATGCTGGCATTTTTTGGTTATCAATCAGTTCTGTCTCAGTGGATGCCTTGACACAGCTCTTCATTTACAGCATAATGTACCAGATAGGAATGCAAATCTGTAGTTTATCATTTTTAATTAAAACATAAAGCGGGGTGTTCAAAATTTGCTCATAAATGATTTATCCATGAGGAGAAATGTTTCAAATATGTGATTAACATTCCTACAAACAATAGAAGTAAGTATAGGGATAAGCCAGATCTGAGGCAAGAATTGGGACTCAAGGGGCACGTCTACATGACACGTTTACTGTGGAGCGAACTCCACAGTAAACATCTCACGTCTACATATGAGGCCTTATGTAGGAAGCTACATGGAAACTAATGAACAGGAAACTAATGAACTCTGCAGCAGGGTAGTATGTGTAAATACAAGTACTATTCTGCTGTGGAATTTTTTTACTCTGTAGCAATGCAAATGTAGATGCTGATGCAGCTTGGTGGGGCATAAGGGTGCTTCAGTGAAGGGACTGCCTACTGCCTAGCCCCACACTGGAGCATCCTTGTGCCCCAGTCAGCCCCTCCACAGCACGTTGAGTCAGGTTGGAGCAGCTCCAGGCTGGCAAGCTGACCTCTTCCCCCTGCCCCGCCACCAGCTTTCTTGCCAGACAGGACTGTTTCAACCCAGCTCAATGTCCTGCAGTCCTGTGCGTACATTCAAATGTCATGGCCAGGAGCACTAAACTCTTGCACAATAATCCTGGAGTTTGTTTCATATTATTTGCAAGTGTTGATGTGCCCAAGAACAGCTAACTTTTTGTTTTACCAAATACATAGTGCAAATTAAGTTCACTCTAATGAATGTTCAGGTTTCCTGATCATTAGAGTCTTGAAGCATCAGGTATACACTTGGTTTTCCTTTGAAGTGCAGTTCAGCCATAAGTAAAATGGAACCTTACATTGTATTTCCTCTTACCTGATCCCCACTACCAAAAGGAGCAGGGGACCAGGTGCTACAGGTATAGGTGAAATTCCAATTTACTTCATGCATGTAAATGGCAGTTACTTTCAAGTAAAAGACCTTTTTGGTACTTACACACAGTTTGACTTTCTACTGCCCCTGAAACAGGATGTATAAACATAAACATGTCCACTGGTCAGATATCACACAGCTGTGTACAGGCATGCCTAAGCCTGGAAAAAAAAAACAGGAAGGGAAGGGTCCTCCCATGTTTTTAACCCAAAAATTGAATGGTTAGGGCACTCAACCAGGAAGAGTTGGATCTTAACCTTCCCCATGCAGACAGGGTTTAAACCTGCATTTTTCTGATTTCCTAGCATACTGCTCTAACCACCAAATGACAGGTTAGGCATTATTCAGCACCTTTCTTTCACCCCCGCCCTGTTGAAGTTAATCTTTGTACTTTGCATTTGCTAGTCACTGGATAAAGTGCAGGGGGGAAGATTTTGCCACACTGGGGGCAACGGGTCAGTCTAGGACTCAGGACTTGTTCTCTGCCAGAGCAACAGCCATCCGATTGAGACATACATCCTCTAACTCGCTGTTTTCTTCCTTGTCCCACATATTTCCCGAAGGGACTGGGTAATGCTTAATCTGTGGTGTGGAGATTAGAGCACTGTGTTTGAGAAATGAAGGTTCAAACCCCCTCTAGATGAGAGGGACCTTGAACCCAGGCCTCCCACTTTCTGGGCAAGTATTTTACTATTTAGCTACTGAGGCTGAAATATGAGGACTGGCCTCCTCCTCCTTCTCTTTAATACTTGCTAGTCATTGGTGTCTGTCTGATTTCAATGTAATAATCTGCAAAGCTTCATAGGTGTCTGACCAGCTCATAGCCTATTGCATATGTTCAATTTATGCAGCTATGCCTACGTGTCTATGCTCGGGGGGGAAAAACTGCGCATTAGTGCTGACTAGGCCACTTATAAACCTGGAAAATTTCCATACAAAATGAAGTCAAATTCAATTCATAGTATGCAGCAGTGGTAATCTGTTCTTGCCATTGCTTCCAAACTATTTTAACTGTAAAATTTAATCATATGAATTCTCTCTCTCTACCTCTATTACAGTCTGGTCAGTTCTGCTACATGAACCTGGGCTACGGTCAAATTATTTTCACATCTAGAATAGTAAATGAAAATATTTTGAGCAATATTTGTAGACCAACAGGCTAATTGTAACAGGGTGTTAAATTATTTTAGAGTGTCTTCCCTTGGGTCATTAATTTGAAAATACTTTCTATTGGGTGCAATCTAGTACAATGCAAAAGTAAACAAATCAAATATAATTGAGCTCCAGAAGCACTTTAATATCCAGGCATATAGACTAGCCTTGGTAGGGATGGTTTACATATTGCCTCATACGTCAGCCTCAGGCTTTTTTTCTCTCAACTTCTTTTTGTCAACCCTGTCCTGATCAGATCAGAGGTGAATGAAGACATTGATGGATTTAAGCAGAAAACCTCAACTCTCTTAATGTTACCCTGAGGAGGAGAAATCTTGACTATTTGGCATTTATTTGCAGGAGTCATGACATATAGCTTAGGTTACCCTCAACCTTTCCCTTGGGACTCAGACTTAGCCTGTCCTTTTAATCCTTTCACCTGCCCTCTACAGGATACAGAAGATACAAAATGTCAAACAGTTTGCAAAGAATGCAAGTCTTTTCTTCTGCCATAGAAACAAGACCCATTAGAAAATCCCAGGACTTCATTTATCTCCAGAGCTGGCTTTGCCCTTGCAGCAACTGGCAACCAGCTTCACGTTGCAATGAATTTACCAATCCTACACATTACTGATATGAAGTTTCTAACTCCTACTAACTTATTATGGCCTGAAGAGGATGAAAAGATCTGTACGAATCTGGTTGGTGTGGTCTGATCCTCTAAAAAAGAAATCAAACAATTGGAACCATCCTAAAAATTATAGCTTTCTTACAACACATGAAGTAAAGGAGGGTAGGACAAGGGAGCCCTGGAAAAGGTTTAATGAGGGGAGCAGAGCCAAATTCCCAAGCCCTTTATGTTCATCTAGTGTATGTAATCCCAGTTCCCTTCAGGAGCTGTAAAACAACCTACATGTTAGTTGAAGTTTCCCATCTGATCAGATGCACAGGTGGCAGAGTTGTTCCCTGCTGTGCTATAATTTTGCCTCCGATCCTCCTTAGTCCCTACTTCTTATCTTAGCTTCTGTCTTCCACCCTCTACTTACACATTCATGGTCAGTCTCCTAATCCTTTCCTTATTTCTTACATACCATTTGCATCAATCCTGAGGCTGACCACAATACAATCTAAGCATCTTGTAAATAAAACCACACTGGAAAACAGCCCTGAAATTTAGTGCTGTCCTTTAAATGTGGTCACTTAAATGTATTCATTTTACATCGGGCTGCAGTAGTCTCATTTGGAAAGAAAAAAGATTTACCCTAGCTTAAGTCACTCACCAATTTTTATTGCTGGGAAGGAGGAAGGGGATGCAGTTGGGATTAGTTTGCTGTCTGATGACAACTACAACACAGGTGAGAAACTGTCCTACCTACTCCAACATTATCAATCTGATAGTTGTTTAGAGGTCCTTGTGCCTTAAATGAGCTGAGCCTCAGGAAGTCAGAGGCAAATGCCAGAAATTTAGATATTTCAGATATACTAAGTAGCCAAGCTGAACCAAATTCTAAACCTTTTAAATTTCATCCATCACCAGTGACATACATCCACTACCTCATCTAGCTTATTGACAGTTACATACTACAATGGCTGAGAAAATTATTGCTATGTCAGTTGCAGTTGCTGTGGTGTTCTGTAATCTCAAAGAAGTACAAGGAACCATGTAACTGTGTACCGTGAAAGCTTGGGAAAGTTTACAAATACATTGGACACTTCAGAAGTGATTCAAATGTCTTACACTATTTTTTTTTAAATCAGTCAGTAATGATTTGATAAGGTAGTAAACATCTCTGATGACAGAATCCTGAAAAGAGGCAAGGAAGTCAAATGTCCAGTTCCTAGTGTCCTTGGAAACATCGAGCCAAAATCTGACCCTAAATTGAGAGTTGTTCTGAACACTGATAAAATTAACTAAAAACAAAAATACATTTTACTTCTCTAAAGTGCTCCTTCAATTATCTAAAAAAACATTACAAATGTCTCCCAAGACCTCCAGCAGAAGAAGCAAGCATTACTATCTTAATTTTGCGGGTGAAGAAATTACAACACCTATGGGTTAGTTGTGATGTGTCCCAACTCATGAAATATGAATCAGGTGGAACTAAAACTATCAAAACAGCTTCTTTTTTTTAATTTAATGAATGAAAAAAATGTTTTGGATGAGCCGAAAACAAAAATCCTAGTTTTCCTGTCAAAACAGAAGATTGGGGAAAAATGCACATCAAATTAAACATTTTGTATAAATTGATATGAAACCTTCCATTTCCAGTTTTTGTGAGGTTCTTTCTTTATTTAAACCAAAATTAGGTAAATTTCTCAACAAATCATTACGTTTTAATTATATCAAATGTTTTACTTATAAAGTATAGGAACAAAACTTTCCAAATATATTTCTGGAGCAGCTCAAAGAATTTGACAAAAAACCCAGCTCTGAAATGTTTTGCTAATAATCACTTAACGAGCTTTGGATGTGTATATATGCATCAGAGAGAGTGAAAAATTAGAAGATTGTGTATAGGATGAGACAAACATGGCATGCTGGAATGAAATTAAGTTCATACAAATGTAGGCTACATAAGATGCTGTGTTTCCTAATATTAATAATTATTAGACTACAAGAATGGCAAAAGTCTCTTTCTTTGAGTTACTTAAAAGTGGGAAAGTGCTGGAGATCATATTATAAGAACAATTCTACAGAAGGTAAATAAACAAGTAGGGATACACTAACAGGATAACAGATTAATTTGTCTCTTTTTATGATTGCTAAAGCATTCATAATGTTCTCCATATTAAATTTGTCAATAATGTTTTTCAGCATACAGATTCAACTTGGATACCTACTGTGTGTACAACCTCATTTTCTCAATGAGAATGAAAATATACTCAGAATGGTGGATGAAGTATGTAGTAACTCTGGTCAATATTTAATTCCACTCTCTGCTTTGCTTTATAACTACACTTTTTAACTGCTTGAATGGGTTTTAGTACTGTGTGTGTTGGGAGCTTTACAACTAAGCTTACCCTGCTTAGTGAATATATTATGTGTAGTTATGGATATTTTAATGTATCAACACAAGCTGTGAATGCACAGATTTATATTGCAAGGCAATATAATTATTACTTTACTAATAAAATTTCTTTATCAATTTTCTAGAGTTTGACATGGTACAACAAAGTTTAAAGAGCCCACAAGCCTTGACCCTTACTAACCTTGCTATTAGCAAAAGGGATATACCACATGCTTTGCCGTCTATACTTTGTAGTTCCTCTATATTATAATGCAGGGAGATATATGAGGATACATGATGACTCAATGGATCAGCATCAGAGCAATTTAGCTTAAAATCATTCATTGGATTTATTGCAACAGCCTGAGTACACAGAATGAGTCTCTTTGATTTAAATGCATGCTGGAAAAGCTCCAGAGGACAAGGAGCTCTGAGGCAATTGTTATGGGAGAATATAGTAACTGACCCTTTCAAGAATAATAGTAAGATTCATAAAGTAACTAAGGTACCTCAGATGGTACCATATACAAAGCTGAGGTATTTAAATACAAGAAGATGACCACAAGAAATCCTGCCTAATTTAGGTGGCAAAATTTCAGGCAGTGCATATTTCTAAATTTGCCTCCCTTTTAGGTAACCTGAGCCTTAAGCTCGTCTCCAGTGTAAAACCACTTGGGGCTCACAAAACAAGGCATTCCTAAACCTATGTCCATGTAGTAGCTCAGTCTAGTAGAAGTACACTATGAGTGTGTGTATACATGCATTTAAGCACAACTAAATTTAATGGGACTAAAGTTAATCTAAAGTCCCTGGACTTGGCACTAAAGTTAGTTCCAAGTCCCTGCAGCCTTGCCATGTGCCCCTGTGGTCACTGCAGGGAGCTCCAGCCTCCGGCCACGTGGCTGCCAGCACTTGGCAGCCATCTGGGAAAATCAGATCCGTGGCCAGCCCCTTCCCTGCCCAGGAACCACGTGCCCAGCACAGGGGCAGCATGTGGCAGCTCCTTCCTTGCCCACTCTGCCGCCTCACTCCAGGGATGCTCCATACCCTGTCTTTGCCCCTGCCAGTGACGCCCAGCACCCCACTGCTCTAGCCCAGCCCCTGCCAGTGACAACCAGTACCCCATGCTCCTGCTGGCCATGGTGCTGGTCCCAGCAGGCCCCGCCCTCAACAGGCCATATGACAGCCACACACCCACCAGAGGGGACCAGGGCACTGGCTGTGGGAGGCCCCGTACAATCCCTTCCAGCCCACCTGCCCCACCACCCACACATCCTATACCCTCTGCCCACCTCCAGCACCACTCTCTGGACATGCACATGGGTGAAACAAAAAAACGTTATCATCCTCACAACACCCACACCCCTTTCTTCCCCATCAACAAACAGAACCCCCTCCCTCCTCAACCAACAGAGCCCTTCCACCACCCTCCCCACCCACCAATGATAAAAAATCTGCTTACAGGTGGGAAACTATATACAAGGAGAAAACTATATACAACATTTTGGGTCTTCAAGCCCAGTGTGGAAGCCTGTGATGGGGGACAGGGGGTAGTGGGAAGGGCCCTGGGGCAGGTGCCCAGCACCCCGATCCCTGAATGTTCCCTGGGGCTAGTCTCAGGCTAGCCCTCTAATGGCAGGGAAGACCTGGCACTAAGTTAGTGCTGAGTCATGCCTACATGTGTGTTAATGCGCATTAACCAATTGTACCTAAATTTGATATTTTTATTTGCAGGTATCAAATTTAGGCATGATGGGCATTTTTACACATGTTCCTGATACAGTGCAGGGTGCTTTTAAATAGCAAGCCACACTAATTAAAAGTGCACACGTCACGTGTATCAGCGGCTCAACACATCCCCGGGCTAAAAAAATGGCGACACTGCACTTTGAATTAAAGCAAATCAAATGTGTTTTAGTTCAAAGTGCACCGCTGCCATTTTCTAAGAGTGGAGGTATGCTGTACTGCTGATACACATGATGCACAAGGCTGTTAGAGCACATCAATTTACATGCTCCAGCAGACTCAATTAATCGAGTCTGCTCCAAAATGTTAGATTTCCAGTGCGTCGGAGCAGGTTCCCCAGATGTGTGCAAGTGCCCCATTAACCTATGTTAATGTGCATTAAGGGTCCACCCATGTAGACGCATGCCCTTAATGTGCATTAACTTAGGCTAATGTGCATTAACATGTCTCATGTAGACATGCCCTACAATGACTAACTGACAGCATCACGTTGAGCATTGCTGCAGTTTCATTCCAAGGGGACAGTTGTCATCCTGATGCCTACATTTTGTATACTAAATAGCTTAATTGTAAGAGTACCTGCCTGGGGCATGGGAGACCTTTGTTCGATCAGTGTCATGGGGTTCAAATCCATATTACCCTTTAGAATAATGCCATAACACCAAGCCTATATACTGGTATTCACCACTAGCTTATAGGCACTCTCTAATCCTCCTATTGAAGCTGAGAGAAGAAAAGCTTTGGGGACAGGAACCAGAACACAGTCCTCCCTCAACCCCCATCCCTTCAACACACAGAAAAAAGCACTCATCATTGGACTAGAGGCATGTTCCCCCTTGTATGTTCTCTCTCTCTGGCTACATCACACTTGTCATTGGCTTCACAGAGGTCCCAATTCAGCAGAAGAGCTAAAGAGTGTTTCCTATCTTAGTCTTGGCTCTGGCTTGATGTCAAGTGGAAGATGTGGGTTTAAACATTCTCAGACAGAGCAGGGTCATTATTGTCCAACACAAGAGGTGCAAACAGAAGTGATAAGTTTCACCTGATCTGGCCACAAAAAGCAGTTTATAGCTGTGACCAAACACAAAGGCACAACCTTGAACATCTTAAAGAATGTCCAATTGGGTGAAAATCTGACCCTTCATTGCATGAGATAAGGATGCTACAAAATGTAGTGTCTTTTGTAACTTTTGTCCATGGAGCTCCCGGCCTGCTTCTGTTTTAAGGGGAAAGGGAATGGAGGGAGTTTATCCTGGGGTTTTTCATTCTCCCCCCCACCCCGGAGGATGGGGCAGGTGTATTGCAGCCCTCCCTAGGGGGGGTTGGGGCTCTAATTCACCCACCTCACCCTTCTGCACCAGCTGGGGAGCCCCAAGAATGAGTTCCCTCTCCTGCCTTTCCCCCCTCCCATTCTGAAAACAGCAAGCACTGAAACAGAGCTGTGGCTATTGCTATGGGAACCTGGCTGTAGACTCCCAGCCCCAGCTAGGTTCCTCTCTGCCCTGGAACCAACAGTGAACTTGTCTTTCATCTGGGGTAATGCTGTAACTCAGAATGCTTTGTAAAAATTATTCTGAGTTACAACTGGGACCTGCACTTCTGTCTGCACCCAAGATGCTTTATGAATCCTGCCTTTAACTCTAGATATAGTGGGACAGAGAGCTTCTCTATAGTGCTTTAGCAGTACAAAATCTGGCACAACTAGACAGGTGAGGTTTCCCGCTGTTCTGGGGAATACTCAAATTACATAAAATTGGTATAACAACACCTCTGCCATCCTTTCCAAGCCCCAGCTGCTTAGTGATGTTGAAGGAATAAAGTTTGTCATGGTTTTTGGATGATCCTTTACTTATAAGCAAGGCCATCCC
>NW_005842260.1:688036-707716 GCF_000455745.1 Alligator sinensis | reverse complement strand
GGCCCCCCTGGGGGGGGGGGGGAGGGAGCAGTTGGGGCAACCACCCTGGGCCCTATGCTTTGGGGTGCCCTGCAAAGCTGGGCAGAGCAGTGGCGACATGGAGCTGGGCACAGTGGCAGCTCTGCATTCAGCTGCTTGCTACCCCCCATCCCCGCCACCACCGCCAACAACAGCAGCAGCTTCTTCGAGTCCAGGGCCCATGGAATCAGAGCAGGGGGCGGGCCCCACATGGACTGATTTGTGCCAGGCCTTGCACCCTGCTCGGGTCACCTCTGCTTGTAAGGTAACTTGTAAGAGATCTAGTATGGGCTGGCACAATTTTGCAGTATGCTGAAAATACTCCTTGGTATTGGACTGGTCCACAGAACATTGAAGAAATGTTGGGGTTTTAAGTTACCAAGGATCCAATGATGCATATTGGCATAGTTGTTAAACAACATTTATATATTACCCCAAAGCAGGCTCCATGGATTTTTATCTGATTTCTTGAATATCTTATGAAGTATATTACATATAGTATTTTTTTATGAATAGTGGATATCTCAACCTTTTCTAGCTTGTCACCCAGAATGTCAATGGCATATAAGGGAAAAAAACTACTATACAACTGTTTCAGCATGAAAAAAAAGCATCCTGACAAGCTGCTATGTAAAAATGACACCTTTTATTGAACAATGGATCAATTCTTCATTAGAAAAAAGCTAATGAGAAAAGTTACTTTTATGAGATCCAGCAAATTTATGTCCAAATTTGACAGCCCTTCTTAAGCATGTATGCTAAATAAATCCCGGTGAAATCATGTGATTTTAGTGCACATAATTGAGAGTAATCTACATAAATTTACAGTGGACTAACTATTCACATCTCATGTACACTTTCAGTCATATTGGGTTCAACAAGTTTAAATCTTAACATGTTATTCAGTTAAGATTTGATTAATATTTGGTTATGATTTAGTAAAAAATGACCTAAGCCTCACAAAAACTCACCATACACAATCTTTAGTGCTGCTTTATTCATCTTCCATACTTAAAATTTTCAATCATTGTGATAAGGAGGCATTTCCATGCCAATATATTTATTTAAAAGTGCATGCTTCAGTACACTTGATTTTATGACAAGTATCACACCATGACACTTTTCCTTAAGTCCCGTGAGGAACTCAGCTTTCATATAAAGCTTGAGTTTCTATAATCTTCATATTTGTGAAGAAAAGCACCAAAATCTGTATTCAAACCCAAGGATACAAATAAAAGTGTTTGCTTACTTCTTTGATATATTATATATTCTGTTATTAAGAGCATTAACTTCAGTAACTCTTTCCAGTAATGTGTATACACAGCACAGGTACAAATACAGATACAATATTTCATTAATAAAAAAAATAATGACTCCTTATGAATATAGCTGAATGTTCAATTAGTCATCTATCATGTTACATTATTTTGGTGCTGCTATTATCTAGGGATAGAGAATGACCAGATTCCTGTTTTTTGGGCCAAACCGAATTATTTCCATTTGATTTCACTGTTGTTGCAAACAACATTTTTGGTGTAACACTGTTGATGAACAAGACCTCTTGTGACATAGTGTAGTATTTATTAGATTTTAGATTAGAATCACTTGAGCAAGTAAGTCTAGAGGGTTTGGGACAAATGCTGTTTACTTGTACACACAAATATAGGACGTAGTTTCAGATGTTCGCCCTTTGTTGGGAGCCAGAATGTATTCTAGGCTTTTTTCAAGATCATTAATTAAACTTTTCCTACTTTGTACAATGGTGGCCTCATAAACTGTATCTTGTAAAAGAATGTCCTTTAATTAGGCAATGCTATCTATTAGAACTTATTTTACAAGGGCTTATTTTGTATTTCCCACTCATAACTGAACAGAAGAGTTAGATCCTAAATAACAAGTGACAGTATTTTATAACGGTATGTGAGGTCTACATGGATCTAGCAAGTGGTATTTGGCTAAATTTGGGGTTGTTTTTAAGCGGTACCCTTGCAATCAGGACACAAAAGTGAAGCAATGAAGCACAACATTTCTCAAGTCATTTTACCTATTCATGGCAAACCAGCTCTAGGTTGCTTGAGGGTAATAGACCCTCTACACCAAGATGGTCAAACACACCCTGGGCCTCAAGCCAGATCCAGGCTGAAGGGTTCTTCCTGGGCCAGATCTTTGAGGCCAGCAGCAGCTGTGACAGGTCTGTTGGCAGTGGTGCAGGTATGGATTTGGTGGCTGCCAGAAACGGGGGTCCAATGGCCACAGAGCAACAGCTATATTTGCACAGCCCTCACTCTTCTCACTGATACCAATAACCATATTCATCAGGGTCCAGGGTCCCCAAATTCTGTGGCAAGCTATGCCCCACTAACCTTACCTCCATCTTTTGGTAGCCTACTGGACCATTGAGGGGCTGATGGAATGGTTCTGAGGGCCAGATTCAGTCCATAAGCATTTGTGAGCTTCATACACCTTTCACTCCTTCCTTACAATACTTCTAATATCTTCTGCAATGGAATATATCCCAAACAATGCTCCAGATGCAACGGTGACATTTCCTACATGCCATTTTTTTTATCATCCTTGGTTGCTCTGTTAAAGCTTGGTTAATTGTTTGGCTGCAAAATAAATTAAGTATCACTAAAACATTAGCTATCACTGAATAATTCAAAATACATTAACCATTCCTAATTGAGCAAGTTTCATATATATATTATTAAAACCTCTCCCTTTAACAGTAATGGTATTTTTATTGCCATATAAGACATTAATATTGTTATTTTCCCTTATTTTGGGGAAGTAAAAAGCCATTTTGTAAAATAAAGCGCATAAGGGTTTTTTTTTTCTGAATTGTTCAGATCAGCCTTAACTGCAACATAGTACAATCAATTCACTCTATTTAACGACTACTTTGCTTTGTTAATAGACCTAGTTAATCTTCAGATCTCTTCTTGAACTTTCAGCAAAGAGATGTTATAAAATGGTGTCATAACTCAGTTAATATTATTCATGGATTTCAAATTGCATTTTTCCTATGGATTTAACATATTAAAGAGACATATCAGGTTAGAAATGGTGTATGTTTGTAATAAACTGAACATTCTGAAGCTTAATACTAGCATTTTTATTATTAAAACTGAAAGTATTTAAAATATCTATTTTACTTATTTCTATTTCTTTAGTTAATTTTTGGCCTCTCTCTTGGATTCAGAAATGAATCCAGACAATTAGCTAATCTGTCAAAAATGCATTGGGATTCAAATAGATTTTGGCCAAATTGATTTCTATACTGTCATTGCATAGTGATGATGGAGGCAAAGAGAGACTTTCTGTCTACTGCCTGTTGAAGCAATTTATGCCCTGAAGAGCTTTGATAGCCATAAAACACTGTGCACTCAGACTTACTCCACACTACACCATAATACCACATTTCACTCTAAGGAATTTTCAGAGGTTGCCCAAATTCAGGATGGCCCCATAAGCCATTAACCCTCCCCCCAAGTATATAGAAAGTCAGTAATATCCATCCATCCATCATGGTTATTAGGGCTGTGTGAAGCTTTGGGTGGTGATTCGATTTGGAGGAAATTTGGCCGAATTCGGTGGCCAAAACTCCAAATCTGAATCAAATCAGGGGACCAATTAAAAGGTCCAAATTGATTTAAAGCTCTCTGAATCTTTGGAAAAGGTTCAGAAAGCTTTGATGATTGGGCCAGTTGCTGCCTGCTGCAGCCGGACTCGGAGCTGGTAAGTAGGAGGCAGGGGAGGGAGGGCTGAAGGGGGGAAGGGGATCATGGGGATCATGGGGGAACCCGTGCCAGGCCCCATTCCCTGCCTGATCTCCCAGCCCCTCCATAGCCACCTTGCCCACCCCAGCTCCCGGTGCTTTAAAAAAAAAAGATCCACTCACCAGGTGCTGCTGGGTGGAGGGGGGGGGGGGCAATTCCCACAAGCCTCCTGACACCCTCCCCTCACTCTTCCAGCCCCCCCCCCCCATGGCTGCCCCACCTGCCCCCGCTCTGGCCCTTTAAAAAAAAAAAAAAAAAAAAGAGAAAAACCCAAGGACTCACGGTGTGTAATTGTGCTTGTACTGCAATATCACCAAAATATATCCTTAGGGAAGATTTCCTTCTGTACCCCTAGAGGAGGGTTGCTGTGAAAAATGATTGCAAGACTTTTCAGTGTTGCAATCATGGATCATTTTTTTTCCCTAGAGGCACTGTCAAATTTGAAATGATATTAGGTATGTACAGCTGTTACTTTTAGATCAACCTAATTAGGGTTAGGTTGATCTAAATGCCCAATCATGCAGGTGTGCAGTGGGTTTAAATCACCCAGTCTAAATTAGTTCACCCAAGCAGGTGCACTAACTTAGACTGAGATTGGGTTAACTGGATCTGAGAAAGGGTTAACCTGATTTTGTGAATACCTGCACATATTCAAACTGGATCCTTAGGGTTGGAAAAGTTCAGCCACTGCCCCAGCCCCAGGGCTGCAATATTTCCATCCCTCTAACCTTGACTGGCTATTTTTAGACCTCTGTCCCTAACCAAATAAACCCTGCACAGATCCACCAGTCCCCTGATCCTGCCAACTTCCATCAGTGAAACCACTAGTCTCCCTGATCCCACTCACTCATTTCCCACCCTGAATTATTTACTAGTTTGCTTGTGTGGCTCGTAGGAGAAGCAAACAACTGCATGTATAACCCTGGTCTATGTTCATGTGGCTTAAAGAAAGCTGCATGAACAGTTACCAGGTGCAATGAATGACTCTATGCGCCTACTATCTGACTACTACCAGGGATGAATACCTAACAATACTGCCTTCTGCAGGAGTAGAGGACTTTCAGCACTGTGACCAGATCATTCTGGCTCCAGAGCAGGTCTCTAATTTCATGGAAGAATTTTTAATGTCACAATTACACGGCTCTTTATCCTCATTTCAAGAAATTTCAGAGACAACCTTTTCCTAGCACTACAACTTTGTAGCACTGATTCTAATATACAGTTTCCAACCCAAGTTCTGCCTTCAAAACAGAAGTTACAATACCCCTTTCATCATTGTAATGGTTTAAGTTTGTCTCTGTTATAGACAGCTATATGGAATTTGCATAGAGCACAAGACCTCAATATACTGTGCCTTTCTGGCACAACATAATATTTTCATTATAGCTTCAACCTCAACTCTGATGTTGTTTTGCTTCTAGGGCATCACATTTGAACTCTCATGTGAGCTTTCCCTGCCATTTTGTCAAGCTCTACTGTACCTTAGTCTGAAAAACCGCAAAATAACGATGGCTGGAATCCTGCTTCGGAGGCATGCAGTAAATGTCACTTATGTATGTACTTGCTGCCTGCAGGGCAGATTCAGCTTTGGAGGCAGACATGCTGTACATCACAGTAATGACTGAATTCCCATTTTAGATGATATGAAGTTCTGCCCTAGAGCAATACCACTGGAATTTCTCCTTTCCAAGGTAGAATTTTTATTGTTAAGCAATCTGCCCTACAGCTTGCTAAACCACTGCAATGAGAATCTGGAAGCAGTGATGCAGTGTTTCTCTACAGGTAACTACCAAAACTAAGCTGTAAGAACAACCAGACGATGGGATTTTGTTAGAATTGAGGGTTTTTTTTCTCATACTGCAAGACGATTTTGAACTAGAGGTTCTTTCTAACAGAAATGATAGAAAAATAGCCCTTAAAGAGAAACTGAACTTTATCTGTGGAATATGGAAAGTCCTTCATAAAAGCTATGTACCATGACTCCTCATGAAAACAGCATTGCAAGCATTTATTTTTCCATAGTCATCTTGAATTCAATGTAGATCTTTGTTTGCAGCCTGAATCTTGAATTATTTACCCAAACAGACTAGGCTAGAACTTTACTCACATACATTACATTGGACTGCCCACAGAGTAAAGCATTGTGCACTATTAGTAAGGGTGGCAGAGCCTTTTAACATATTATTATGATTACTACTATTGTTATTATTATTTATAGATAAAGGCACTGCCACTATAAAGATGTGTACTGTGTTTATTTTGTAACAGATGAGTGTTCTTCCATTGGAAAAAAAAAACACTGTTCAAGGTACATATTTAAATATCCATATCTATGGTGAATTATGAACAATTTTAAGACTACAGTTCTTATAGTTCCCCAGTTGGTCTGCTCTTTGAAAACTATTTAAACATTATTTAAGTCAATTATTACCCCACAGCTGACCTGTTCATCTACATCAGCTGAACTTACAGAAGGATCAAGAATTCTACCAAATGACTCAGCTCACAAAAGAGCCTGCTTTTCATGGTTCATGTATTTCACAGGTCATGGAGTTATCCCAAATGGAGACTTTGACATGGTAGATAAAGTATGCAAAATTAATAGAGCAAACAAAAACAAAATAAAGTTTCCTTTCTTAGGAGCATAACAGAAGAGGGTTTTTTTAGAAGTTTTTATCATGTTTTTATTATGGCTTTTTATCATGTTATGGTGCATCTTATACAATAAAGGTAGATAGTGTTCTTCTCAGAGTTTTTGCTTTATCTCAAACCACATATTGTAAAGTAAGATACAATATTGTCCCATGATATTAACAATTGCATCAGATAGTCCAAGTCTAGGTTTAGAGTTTACAAAGAAATTAAAACTACTATATAAACAACCTACATGCAAATAAGAAAAAAAAAACCAACTAACAAAATCCATTAATGTCAGTTTTTCTTGATACTGATTCTACCTCTGGAGGTTGGAAATATTAATTGAAGGTATTAAGTTACACAGTGTTCAAAATTCCAAAATCCTGAGTATGTATCTGTATACCACTGACCACACAAAGGAAAAAACCATGTGTGACATCCTTTGGTGAGTGATAATAATGTTGAAACCAAATGCAAATGAACATCGTATCTTTGGGAACCTCAGCTCTTCTCAAAAAGCATGTATAAAGTGGAAGCAACTCATTTGGTTATTAATTGTTGGAGTAGCTGTTCTGCAGCCAGCTTTAAATTAGGACTGCAACATCTTAGACATTTACATCTTTAAATGTTTCTTTCATCATCATATAATTTTCCTCTATGAGACATGCACCTTTTCATATAAGAACTGTACAATATATATTGCCCCAAGTTGTTTTTCGGATTTGTTTTGACAGAGGGTTTGTCTACACTACCAACTGAAGTGTAGTTTAGTGATAGCCCAGCTAATGCTATATGTGGTAGCCTGGGTACAATAATCAGTCTGGCAGTTGTAGCAGCACTGTTCATATACCAGGCTGAGCACAGTGCAGCCATAGTCAAAGTATTTTTGCGCAGTGGTTACTCTGTGCTAGAAACAGCCATTAGTTATGGCACAGTATTAGGGCTTATATTTCATAAATAAGGCTAACATTCCTTTTGCTTAGATAATCACAGGAGCAGCTGAACCTTTACTTCTACAGTGGCATAAATGCCTCCAAGGAGCAATGATGAGTAAGAAGCAGGTCATGGCTGTCTACTCCCAATCCACCAGCCAGTAGCTAGGGAATTCAAGAGATTCAGGATATATTCCCTGACTATACCTCCCTGCCTTCCTGCCATCTGACAACACTAGGGAAGGAATCCTGCCTTATCTGCACATCAAAGAGCAACTCACAAAGGCACTCTCATGGATCCAGAGGAAAAGACTCCCACCTTCAGCTTCCTCTGTGCAAAAATGAAGTTTATTTTCTACCTATGGGGACTCTTTACCATCTCTAATTTTCCCTGAGCCTGAGGAAGGGCATGTGTGCCCAAAAGCTTGTAAAAAAGATATATATATATATTTTTTTTTTGCAATTCCTTAGTTGGGCTAATAAAAGGTATAATCTATGAACCAAGAATAGAGTTTTGCATTTCTTTTTGTCTCAGACCAGCATGGCTACCAGATACATCCCCAACTGACCACAGAATTCCTGTGTGATCTTAGGATGGTGCAGTATAACTGAGGGGGATGGTCAGATTCAGATCTACAAAGGGACTTTGGTGGCACTAAACATTGCCACATTAACATTTAGATATCCATTTCCTTTAGTGAAGTTCTTAAACCTAAGTTAGACTCTTCAGTTCCCCATACAGTGAATGGTTTACAGACATCTAGGAATGGAGTTCTCCAATCTAGTGAGCAGGGGAATGCTTAAGCTGGAGAACAGATAACTCCAAAGTCAGGGGTCCACCTTAAATCACACTTCTCTACTAGACCAATTGTCAGCATTCTCTGCCCTCAATTACACATCTGCCCTCAATTCACAGCCTGTAACAGATTCCTGCACTTTGGTGCCTGGGTTGTCCTTTGAGTAGAAATCACAGGCTAAGTCTTTCTTACCCAATATGTAGGAGACTTGGGTTATGTGTCCACGTCTTCCTGAGGGGTTTCAAATCTTTAATTCCTGCCTCTCCAGAAAGTGTCCAAACCACCAAACTAGAGTTTAGTTTGAGATGGGAGCATTCTCCACTACTTCTTATTGAAACTGTGAGATACTCAATAGAAACAAGTGCAACATTTTTGGATCCTGAGAAAAAGAGAAAGGAAGGAGGAGCCTCACTGTAACCCAGAGAAGATGACATTACTGAGAAAATCCTTGGTCCTTGATATTACTCTTGGTTATGTTCCTTGGTATTACCCTTGATTATGTTCCCTGCCCCAAAAGGCTTTATGCATTTTTATATTAAAGAGTCATAAGGAAAACAAAAGTGCATGAAAAGTATTGGATGCTTATGAGAAGCAAACAGTATTTTCCCCTTCATGTCCTGGTCAGTTCAAGTCAGCATTACCCTGTAGGCTGCATTCAGCCCATGGAATTATTTTTAAATAATTTTAATGACACAATTTGCTAATATGTTAAGACCATTATGTTAAGACTTGTCATTTACACCAGTTCAAATTTTATATAAAACCTAGGTTTGGGTGTGACTGTGTGGATCATCTGGTCCCTTACACAGTACAAACAGGATTTCCTCTTTCTAAACATGTTGAGCTAGCAGATGGATACTTGTCCAGCTTGTTTTTGAAAACTTCAAATGAAGGAGATTACAGAACTTCTGCAACACTGTATGCTGCCACTTTCTGTGGAAGGCTTGGTACTGGCATGTCTATTCACAGTTGAGGCATTACATTTTGTAATCTCTTCTAATTCTATTACAGGCTGACCTACTTAAATTGTTAGGTTTGTCTGCCCTGTGTTTTATATTTCTGCTCGTGCACTTAGGACATTTCTTTCTGAGATTTGATATGTCTCCCTTCCTGCAGTTTAAACCCATCACCCTATGTCTGGCTCCTTATAGCACAGGAGAACAATATTTCTCCATCTCTTTCAAATATGTCCTCCTTTAACCTCCTTTTTGCCACGTTCACATAACTCAGTTTCTTCAACCTTTCCTTATATGGCTTGCTTTCCAAGTCTTTTAGCATTCTTGCCATCCTCTGGGCCCACTCCTTATGTGTCGCCACTAGTTTCTGTGCATCCTTCTCATTAAACATAATACTTTAGCTGAGGTCTAACCAGGGCTGAACAGAATGGCACCATGACCTTCTATGTTTTATGTACAATGATTCTCTTAATATAACCCCAAATCGTGTTGTTTTCTGCCACAGTATCACATTATTGGCTCCATGTTGAGCCTATGATCCATTGGAATCCCCAGATACATCTCATGATACTACAGCCAAGCGAGTTATCTGCCACCCAATATTTGTACATTTGTTTTTTATTCTCTACGTAAAGCACCTTGCATTTGCCTTTGTTGAATTTCATTATCTGTTTATTACCAATTATTCAATTCATCATGTTTTATCCTGTATGTGTTTAATCCTGTTTTCCAAAATATTGCCAGCCCCTCTAATCCCCTTATCATTCTGGTTTTGTACTGTTTGTATGTCCAATGTGCTGTGTAACTATATATGATTACAGGAGGGGCAGCACATAGATTATGTCCTATACATTTTTAACAGGAAATTTCAAATACATAAATGAAAGTTGGGCTTCCAATTCCCATTCACTTTCACTGGCATTTATAATGTGCTAGAATTTTGTTCCTACAGGTAGGAAAATAATGGACTTTTGATTTTGGTGACAAAACTGAAAAGCTGGTTTAGCCTGATAAGAAAAAGAAATGTTTGGCATTTTCTATGAAATAAGGGGTAGTAATTCATTTTGACATGATCCAAAAGGTTGTGTTTGATTTGAGATTAAATGCTTTGATTTACTTTTATTTTTACTCTCTCAATTAAACATTGACTTACAAAAAAAAGCAAACAAAAATGCTGCTTGAAATGAAAAACATTTTTTGAAAATGTCAAAGCAAAGCATTTGATTAAAAAAACCCCGCTAGAACAAAACATGCTGCTATTTTCAAAATTTCCCTCCACACATTTTTATCTAAAGCTATTCACTGCAATCATCCTGAATTTACAATTGTTTCAGTCTACTTTTTATTGTATTTAGTGGTTATTGAATGAACAAACACATAAACAAACAATGCCAAGCTCCCACATTGTGTATTTTACATATATTTAAGTTGTTTGGCTAAGAATGCAACAATCTTTTGGTTCACTCTTACAACTAAAGAGGAAAAACTTAAAGCCCTTACAAATGATGATTTCTTTCCTTTAAAAATGTATTATGTAGCCAAAAAGTATCTGAAGAATTAAATTCTCATCATACCATATCTTACATTGAAGGCTTTACTCTGCTGCTTCTTAAGAAAAAAACTAACTATCTTGATTAAAAAGGCTGTCCTGGGTGAAATTGAAATTTACATTTAAATACAATTAATCATTGAATTGTGCAAAATAATTCAGGGTCAGTAATATACATTATGAAACATTCTGGTTCAATAATTTAATTAGAATTACACTTGAATTAGCTTTGCTTTAATCATAACACTTGCTAAACTATGCAAAAGGAATGATGGGAATAACAACCAATAGATAGAGAGCAGAAGAGGAGAAAATGCTTCAGAGTTGAATGAGAAATAACATACTTCTATTTTTCCCCATGGCATAGGAAGACCACTGAGCCCAGGACCCAGGAACTCTGAGTATCTGAAAGAGCAAGTTCTGAAAAATCCCAAAGATCTGAAAACTGTTATAATCTATCTATCTACATGGCAACTTCTCTTGGCTATTTATGTATTTTCTCATGTATCCTATGTAGTGGAAGCCCACTGATTCCACTTTCAGACTTTCTTCCCCAGAGAAGGGAAAATGCTACAATTGGCTTTGTCCCAAAGTATTTATGGGAAATGAAACCACCCCTAGAAGCAAAGTTAACAAGGCAAGAAAATGGTATTAGGTTGTAGAAAAGGAGAAAAGAAAGGAGCAGGGATGATACAAAGAAAAAAGTAAACACTCATATATCTTTGAAAAAAAAATCTATTATCATAGGAAGAATGGCATGGCTGGGCACCTGGAGTAGCTCACGCACAAAGGGACAGTGGCAACTTCTGGTTGTTACTACACCACTGGTGTGGTTGTACAGCTATAGCAACAGCCATTTTCTTCAGCCCTTCTCCCCAAATTGCCACCTATGACAGCTAGCCTGGTAGCCTCACTGTAGTTACATCACTGAATATTAGTGGAAAGTTAAAGAAGCAACCATAATGCATTAAGAAGACAGGAAAAGCACAGTTTCACCTCTGCAGTCTTTATGGCAACTGACATTACAGAAAGAGGTCACTAAAGGGCAAACTTGCAAGCTTTTATGTCCTGATGACTGCTATTTAGTTATCTCGGTATTGCCTAAGCTATGCTGTTGACACCGGACTACCAAGTGGCAACTGCAAACTAGCTGCAAATGAAGACAAATAAACTAGGAAGCAAAGCATCTTATGCAGGGCTCAAAATCAACTTCTTTGAAATACAGGAGTCATGCTGTAATACCGATACCAAATTCATATCCCTTGGTAGCAGCAAAATTTTAGACAGAAAACTAGATGCCCTTGAAAAATGCCTAAAAAATATCTGGCTATTTGATTAAAAGACTTAATTACAAATGAAGGTACCTGAGAAATCACCAACCTTCACTCCAACAGAATCAGAAGGATATCAGACATATTTGGGGTATGCACTTTGGATGCCCACAATTTCCTATATCATGGGTATCAAACATCCAGCCCACAAGCTAGATCCAGCCTATAGATTCTTTCTGTCCAGCCTGCTGGGCTACTGAAAGGTTACTGGAAGTTGAGGGGAATGTGGTCTGCTGCTGAATCTGGGGCTCTTCAGCCCCACTGGGCATGGCCGTTGGTGGCAAAATTAACTTCTTGTCACCACCCTTGGACTCACTCCTTGAGAACCAATGCTGGTGTCAGACCCCTCACTGCCATCACCTTACGACCACCATTGCTGCACCAGCCACTGTGGCAGCCCTCATGCCCTGGGCTGGATCTGACCCACAAGAGCCTCACCATCAAGATCTAGCCCAGGGCTTCCAGCGAGCTCCACATCCCAGTCTTATATGAAACCATGCCTTGGAAAATCAACCTGATATCAATAAATGAGGAGATAAATCTGAGAAAAACAAGCCCCTGATCTCAATATCACATAACAGATGGAAATCATGGAACTAGATTATTCTCAGTGGTGGCCAATGAAAGAGCAAGAAGCAATGACCTGAAGTTGCAGAAAAGGAAGTTTAGGTTAGATATCAGAAAAAAAAAACCCCACTCTTCCATGAGGAGGGTAGTAAAGCACTGGAACAGGTTACCCAGAGAGGTTGTAGTATCTCTGACTTTGGAGGTTTTTAAGACCCAGCTAGACAGAGCCTTGGCTGGGATGATATAGTTTGAGATGGTCCTGCTTTGAACACAGGATTGAATTAGATGACCTTGTGAGGTCCCTCCCAACCCTAATTTTCTATGATTCTGATTTATGATTCTATTAAAGTGACAGTGAAGAGAAATAGACTAATTTCTGTTGTGCATACCAATACTGACATGGGAAAGATGAACTGATGAAGGGATGGACAAACTGCCTTAAGAACACAATAAAGTTGAGTCTACGACGCACTAGGTACTCTATGTTAAGTTATCATCCATGTACCAAAGAAAATGTTGGCCCTTTGTCCTTATAATCACACTAACTCTAGGTCCACCAGAAAATTAGCAACCAAAATGCAGCAGCAAACTTGTGATAAACTTCATAAAGAAGAGGCATATAGGACGTTGAAGAGTTGTGGGGAAAGGGTGTATTTAAAAAAAAAAAAAAGATATGGAATTCTATTGGTTCATTTTGAAGGCCCCAGAATTGCCCTTTAGAAGCAGCATTTGATATCCCCAAGATCAGCATAAAAAGTTTAGCACAATTTGGAGAGCAGGAGACACTAAAAGATTCAAGAAAGAGAGTCTTAACTCCCCAGTTCTGCAGCCTGGGTAGTGTTGTGCACAGAAGAGGAGCAAAGGGTAAATGTTATCTCTTTTTTTGCCACCAACCTGTGACAAAAGAAACCATTTAAACAATGATTTTTGGTAGCAAAAAAGGTGACATCTCCCCCGCACTATGAACCTATAGCCACTGCTCCTGCATCATACACTGCCCTGCCCATGTAATTGTGTGCCATCACTGCTGCTCTGTGCTCCCTGCTGCTGGAGCTAAAACCTCTGCATGGAAGGTTGCAGGGGGCGGGTGGTGAGAAAGGAGAAGGGAGGGCACAGAGGAAAGGACCCTCCCCTTCAGACTGGTGACATGATTTCAATAAAAGATTTGTATCAAAGCTCAGTAAGCCCTTCTAGCCAATCACTGCTGAAATGAACTACAATGGAATGGCATGCATTAAACTAAGACAGTTAATTAAACAAATAGCTTATAAATATTTTGAAAAGTGATAATACAGTTATCCTCAAAAAGTTCAGAGAACACTTTTTAATCTTTACTTTAAACACAGATGTTTTAGGTGCCCAGGTATATATATATTTCTCTGTTTAGAACTGTAGCTAATTAAGCAAACATCACAATATGACAACTTTAAAGTGGCTTTCTAGATATAGCTTCCATGACTAGGGTTCCTAGGCACTACAATAATACAACTAATAAACAACAATAATGTCTCGTGGTCTTTTGCTTCAGAAAATATTTACTTTGTTTGTTTACTTACATTCCATTGAATGAGATTGAATTTTGACTTGATCCAGCAAAAGGACAAACAATGTGCCAGGGGAGTTAAGCTTTTAAAATTGTTCTAACTACATTTAAATCTTTTTTTTTTCTGAAAATGATGGGAGGCCTGTGACTGCTGTTATTAATGTTGTCTAATATTTGGTTATTTTGTCTTTTTTTTTCCAGATAAGCATTACTATACACATAAATATATAGATTTTATCTCTAAGACAAGATCTGCACAAAGAAGGCTGTCAGTCTACCTATAACAAGGCATGTTTACACATGCAATTATGGTGCCTGAATAACCTTTGGAGTTTATTGCTTTGGAATTAATTGCTCCCAGGTGTCACAACCCAGTGATTTTGGTGCCTCGGCACGATGGAATTTTCCCACCACACGAGAGCCTCTTGCAAAAGTAAAGGTTTTCTGTTGCAGCAGAAAACCCCCGGTGCAAGAGAGTTCCCGCCATTCGACTGCAAATTTGTGTCCCGCTATTGGCTAGTGCTAAATTATTCACACGTGGTGGCTAGTAATTGGCTTGCTGGCCGTTTAAAATTTCGTGCGACTTCCGCCCAAGTCGAAGAACTTTGAGCATGCTGCAGAGTGCTTCTAAAGAGATCTGACTTGCGGCTAGCTGATCGATAGACTGATCACCTATCGATCTTTCTTCCCGTTGCTGAGCGCAATCCCAGACGTACCCTTTCTCCGCCGGCTTAATTTGCGGATGGATTAACTGGTTTGGGCCTCGCCAGCTGGAACAACTCACATAGTTGTTCAGACAACCGGACCATCTGCGTCGCAACTACAAGCGGCGTAAGTAAACATTTTTGCAACCATTAAACCTTGTCTGCCTCTCCATTCACCAGCCCGCCCAAAGGAACGAGCGATTTCTTAATCACCTCGAGTCGGCTCTGGCCAGCCGAGACACCAGGCATGCCATTGAACATGCACCCGGGAGCAATTAACTGTGGAGCAATAAGCTCCACAGTTTATTTAGGCACAATACATGAAGCTTGGGCAGACCAGCCCCAGCTGGCAGGGGAGCCAGGTGGTCAGCCTGCCAGCCCGGGGCTGCTCTGACCCAGCTCAATGTGCTGTGGAGGGGTGCGCTGGGGCATGAGGTGCTTCAGTTCAGGTCTAGCCAGCAGGCAGCATTTAGTACTTGCCAACTCCACAGTAAACATCTCATGCAGATGTGCACACAGTATACTTTACTAGCAAATCATTCTTAGTGTGGGTACATTTTATACTGACTATGCTGCACTTTTGTTGGTATAACTTTTTTCCATCCCCTCTTCCATAGCAAAAAAAACTACACAGACAAGATAATAAATTTGCCAGTATAACTCTCTATATACTTGGTGCTAGTCAAAGATCATATCCCTTCATGCTACACCTAGAAATATCAATAATATAGACCTGGATTGAATCTATTGCATAACATGCAAGGTTTTACACACTAAATTTTTTATCACAGTCCTGCAAAGATGCACATTTCACTTCAACTAATGGATGGGTTTTGCTTTTTAGTACTACACATTTGCTTTATACATAAGATTCTTTGTTGAATAACTCTTTACACTGAATTTCTTTGCCAACTGCAAGATTTAAAGGCTTCAAGCTAAAAGATGTTTCAGGTTGTAACACATAATCAAATACAGTACACTTTTGATCAACTTGAGTACATTTCATTTGTTCTTGCAACTTTGCCTCTTCTTCTTTCCACTATGCCAGTGGCAAGAAGCGGGTTTGGCTGTTTGTCAATTTTTCTGTTGATTTTCAGCCAAATTCTGTCCGTGTCAAAAACCTTGAACTCTTCAGTAAATAGAAAAATAGCAGTTCTGTCTAAAAATTTACAGGCCCAGCCTGTAGCTTTTTGAGACTCTTCAATCTTATCATACAGCTGATCAAGAGATTTAAAATAATTTGCTTTAAAATACTTCCAGACAATTCTAGCACAACACTGGGGTTAAAAATATAATAGTACAGTAAAATCTCTGTTATCCAGCATTTAACTAACCAGAAATGCTATTAACTAGAATTTCTAGCCATCTGGCTGGGTGCAGGGGAAGGCTGGGGGAAAGCTTGCATGCAGCAACCACCACCACCCCCCACCACCCTGTGTTGCTGCTGCTTTGTGTGCAGCCACTGTCACCCCCACCCCACTCTGCATGCAGCCGCCACCCACTACCCTGCACAGCTACAGCCACACTCTCCCCCCACCCCACCCCATGTTATCTGACAACCCCTGCAGGGTTATTTCAGATAACTGGAATTTTTATATAACCAGCATCCCCTTCCCCCGGGTATGCCAGATAACAGAGATTTTATTGTAGATATAAAATTTTAGTTCCTTTTAAATCACTTGTTGAGCTTGGAGTAGCTTCAGAACAGTGTTCAAAAGTATTATTTAAACGAACATAAGCAAGCTTAGAGTGAAACCAGAGTGGTTACTGTGGCATGAGCTTATGCCCCTTTCAGACCATATGACCACGCTGCAGAAGTAGCTGTGAACTTTAAGTCTGAAACTGGTAAGCATCTCCTCCTTCCCCCACCTTTCCTCCCTTCCCTGCCTGCCACTAACTCAGGAATGAGTGGGATCTCCAGAGTCATCCCTACCAGCTGGGTTGGGTGAGTCATGAAGAGTGGCAGTGACAGCCATTTAACATACCATTCTGCCTTGTGGCTAGCAGCTTTGCTAGGCCACAGGTTATAGCCTTTTATTCAGCTGCAAATCCAATGTTCCCCAAGTTCCAAATACTGTCACCCTAACAAGGTATATGAAAATTATAAAATTAATTGGAGGATTTTGCATAATACCCATATTTTTCATGTAAACACCTTCTGTATTGGTAATATTCCTTGATTGTTTGTCTGTAAAATTTTCATTTTCTGGCTGTCAAATGATTTCACTCTTTACATTGCAACATATAGCTAGCTATGTCCAAACAGGTTGTGGGTAGGTAAACACCTAGTCTATCAAGTGTTTGACCTTGGATTCTATTGATAGTCTTTGCAAAAGCTATTCCGGTAGGAAATTGCTTCCTGCATATCTTAAAAAGTAAAGCTGATGGGTATAATAGGACTCTGGGCAAAAGAATGATTTTCCAGTTCTCTTTCCTGTTATCACTTCTAAACCTAAAGTGTTGTAGTAAAGTCTTTCACAATAAGTCCCATGGAATTGATTAAGCCAATTTTTGGATTCACAGTTTGCAACCAGATCACAATCATTTCTACTTTTAGTGTGAGCCAACAGGGAGGCAAATTGCTGAGAAACTAAGTTGGATGCTGGATATCCTTATTACTAATGTTTGTTATCTACATTATCTATGCTTACATACATGCTTTTTTCTTCAGTGATTATGGAAATTATGTCATTATATATAACATCAGAAAGTTTATTTTTGGGGCAAATAATCTCAGAAATTTAAACAGCAACAAATGGTATCCTCTGAAAATTCACTAACACAGACTGACTTGATTTAAGTTTCCTTCTTTTAAAATAGTGTGTCATGGCATTCTGATAAGATCAGAGCAAGTGTCATACCCATCAAACTTGGTCATTTTGAGATAAGCAGCAAAGCCATCTTCTACAGCTGTTGCTCTTATGTTATTGTGAAGTTTCAATATTTTAAAATATCTGCACAATGATGATGTTAGGTGAAAATCAGGCATAGATCGGCTTTATATGAAGTCTCGCATTGGACTAAAGCCCAGCACTGCATGCCAGCTTGCTAAAGAATTATAGGTGGGATGTATACATGTGCTCTATCTTGTAATTCTTTTTCTATAGCCACTTTTTCATTCATTTTTAACATTTTTTCAGACTTTTTCAAATTCTTGAATTTTATATGAATCTATACTTTATAAGCCTTCAAGCATGGCAAAATGTGTATGTATACAGTAAATGCAAGTACGGGTTTCCATCGCCAACCATGGTTTTGCCAACCACCATTGGCTACCATGGTATACAGTTTTGAGTAACCACAGTTTTCTGTGGCTGCGCATCAGCCCGCCAACCCCCTGGCCCTGCTTATGCCTCTCCTTCCCCCTCTCCCCCACAGTCCCTGCTCCGCCAACCAGAGGTGACTCCCATCCCTGCCAGAGCTGTGCATGGTGGTGGGAAGCTGCCCTATCCATGGTGGCAGGGAACAGCAGGCCCACTTGCCACTGTTCCCTGCTGCCCTGCTTCCCTCCCCTGTGATCCAGCATGGCAGGGAGCAGAGAAGCTGGTGACAAATTTCCTGTGCCTGGCACTGGTTTGAGGGGTGCAGCCCACGCTTCTGTGCTCAGTGCAGCCCCGTGTGCAGGAGGCATATCACCAGGGCATCATGGGGTGAGTAGCAGCGTGTGAGTAGATCCCTGTGTGGCTTCTCTACTCCCTGCCATGCTGGGTCATGGTGGAGGGAAGCAGGGCAGCAGGGAACATCAGCCCCAGCCAGGTCGTGGGACAATCCAAGCCCAGTGGCTCATCCAGGGATGCGGGCGGGCAGGTCCCACTGCCACCAGGCTTGGATTGTCCCATGACTGAGCCAGGGCCCCATCTGTGGGCTGCTGACCAGCCAATCACGTGCCACCAGAGATGGGCACCAAACACCTCCATCTCGCCATTCAAATGGATGGGGGAGGGGAATCACTGTGGTATGTTGCACAAGGCTGGCCGGCATGTCCCTTCTCTTCCATTCTCCCTCCCCTGGGTAAGAAGCAAAGGCACCAGGGGAGATGCTGCTGCCATGCCCTGGGCATGCTCCATCTCTGCCCACTGGTGCTTACCCACTATAACCCATCTAAGTACCCGTGGGGTACATCTATGTCCAGTTGTCCACCCCATGTATTAAAGATAAATAATAATGATTTTTATACACTATACTCTACAGTATTTAAGTTCCTAACCCCATTTTCCCCCATAAGCCTTTAGTTTTACCAGCCATAGTCTTGCCAACCATGGGAACTTTCTGAAACCTAACCCCTGTGCTGCTGAATGAAACCTGTACCTTAAAATGATCTTAAACCTTTTACTTATTAGGGTGCATCTACACATGTCCATACGGCAATGTTGCTACCATGCCATACCATGCCAAAGGAAGACCTAAAGCATGGTGCAGTAGCAGCCTGTACTGCACCGTACACCAGGCACATGGTTATTTTTAGCAGCTACCTTGCTGTAGCAGCTTACTATAATGAGGGATTATACTGCTACGGTGAAGTGGCTGCTGGTCATGGATGTGTAGATGCATGTTGTTGCTACCTTACTATAATGCATTGCTATGACAATGTAGCATCCTGTGTAGACACTCCCATTAGTATATTAGTTTATAGATCCTCAACAATGTATCTAGTACTGTAGGAATTAGGGGTGAACTAATAGAGATTTTTGGGGGACGATACTGATAGCCAATTTTTAAGGAGGCATATCAGCTGATACAAATCCGGTTTCTGATACACAGCGCCCGCCCTCTGTATCCGGTTTCTGATACACAGCCCAGCAGCTTGGAGAGCTGTATCCAGCTGGTAGGTCTGTTGTGGTGGAAGGGGTGGGGGTAGAGGGGAGGG
>NW_005842260.1:666517-688005 GCF_000455745.1 Alligator sinensis | reverse complement strand
GGGAGGAGAGGTGGCAGCTCCAGCCCTGTGCACACCCTGGGAGGGCATGGGGGGCATCTGTCCCAAGAGCTGCATGGGGTGGGTCAGGCTGCCACTGTGGACTGGGGACCAGGCTGCGCTGGGTTCTTCCTGGTTGGGGCTGGGCTAGGCTGTGCTTAGGACAGGAGGAGATGGTGCTAGGAGATGAGGTTTTGGGGCCTGCAGCCACACCAAAATTCACTGTAGCCCCCCAACCTCTCCTCCCAGAATCGCCACCTGCCCTATCCCAAGTGCAACCCGGCCCAGCCCCCACCAGGAAGAACCCAGCACAGCCGCAGCCCCAGCCCTCAGAGGCAACCTGTTCCACCCCACCAACAGGCAAATCCAGGGCACATTCCTTCCATGTCCTCCCAAGATGCACACAGCGGTGGAAGCCACCCCCGCTCCCTGTGCCCCCTGGATGAGCCCTGGCTCTGTCTTGCACCCCAGCACACCCCAGCTGGGCAGCAACTTCCCCAGTCCCAACCCCAGCTCCATTCTTTCCCTCACTGTGGGAGCCTCCATCTGCCCTTCCCCCACACCCCTTCCCTCCCTCTCCCCTCCCACCACAACAGACTTACCAGCTGGATGCAGCTCTCCAAGCTGCCAGGCTGGACTTCTCACTGCGTACATGCTGCGTTGCAGCTGTGTGCATGTACAGGGCATTTATTGGCCAAATTATCAGCTGATTTTCAATACAAAAAAGCTGATTTCCAATACAGTCAATTTTCTTTCTATTGGTACCAATCCAATATTAGACCAATGTATCAGTGCACGTCTAGTAGGGTTGTATTCAACTTGATCTTTTCTGTTTTGAACTGTGAAATTATAAAGTGCCCTAACATTTTCCTTTAGTGACATCCATAGAAGCTTTTAGCTTTTGCATTTTCATTGTGTTTTTCATAAAGAAGAATGGATCCAAGCTTTCATTGAGAAACATGCTAAGACAGCTAGTGGAGGGGAAAAAAAAACATTCGCCTTACACTCCTGGGAATTATCTATTCTCTCTTACTGATTAGATATTTAACACAAACTACTTAAAAATTATACCTCTTCTCAACACTCCCTGTATTTAGCCTTTGTCCTTTTGATGCACAACTAACAATATTTACTGTATATGTATGTTAAATCCACAGATCCAGGGAGTACCACTTCATTCACAATTCTTTTCTTTATATCCTTTATGCAATTATAATGTTTTTAAAGAATACAGAAACATAGTTGAATAAGCACATTTAAAAAGGATGTAAATGTATTCACAGATGTACAATATTTAAAACCATATAATACATATAAATAGAGTCCTCAAGCTACTACTAAATGCCTAACACCTGGCAGATGAGATAGGAACTCAAGTACTTTAAATACAGTATTTTAATTCACTTTTCTGAGACAGCCAGAATATGTAATTACTTAGTCATAAACTTGAAAATATGACTGCATAAAACATTGCTCCTCATAAATAGCTGACTGAATGAACAGGTAATGTTTAAACACTTGTACTAGATGTCTTCTTACTAGAATATGCTTGTTTTGCACTGTTGATTACTCTTTTCAGTTTCTTTTTCATGCACCCTAGCTTTCTAACTCCATTTAGATGGTCCATTACCTGGCACTGTACAATGTTCCCTTCCTGCCTTTGATCATTTTTCTTATCCTTTTCATGGTTTGCCCTCTCTTGCAAAATTTTTATTCGGTTTCACCCACTACTTTTTACATTCCTTTGAATGTTCTCTGCTGAAAACTAATGTTTTTAAATATCCCAGTGGACTAGATTGTGACTGCATCTAGTATAGTTACATAAAGAAGCAAGACCTCCACATCATCCAGAGTGGCTTTGCTTCATAGCCCCAGATTGTAAATCCATAGACCATGTGGAAAGCAAAGACTGAATACTTACTATGCTGCTCCCAAAAAGCAGGAGTGAGGAATGGACAGAGAGGATTGTGGTCTTTTTCATTTCTCCTGAAGTGGGAGGAGAGTCTTGAGAACCTGCCTGAAGTTTCCTTCAGGGCCTATGCAATCATTTCCCATACAGAGGCCTGAGCCTGAAAGTTCAGGTTGCCACTTGCTTTATCAGAGTTCTAAATCTTAGGGATGGACAAAGCTATAAAAGAAAATAAAACCTGAACTTTATAAAAGTCAAAGTTCTATCTAAACTTAAATAAAGTGTTTTGTTTTCATTTGAGCATATTTGGATGACTTTAAGGCAATAAACACTCACAACTCTGTGCTTTAACATGTCTCTATGTGTCCTGTCAAGGACCAGAAATACCAGGGGAACAAAAGAGAGGTTACTCCTGTTTTGTTTTCAGCTCAGCTAAATTTTATCAGTGTATTTGTTCACATGCAATTTCCTATTTTTCCTGCCAGCAACTTTTTTTTAAGCATTTGATCCAAATGACATTTCTCAAGCTTTTACGTTTTGTCTATCAGTACCAATTGCTAACCTAATGATATTATGTCTGCTATGCTTAAATCTCTGTAGTATCCTCTCTGTTGCTTATTAAGAAAGAAGGAATCTATGGTTATACTGTGTTCCCCATTTTTCTCAGAATTACTTCTTTAATTCTGCCATCATATCTGAATGCTCCTACCAACAAAATGCAAAATGATCTTGGAAGGGCCAATGAGAGAACCTGGGGGCAGTGGTGCTATCCCCACAGCGTGTGGCTTGAACAATGTGCAGTGCCCGGCCACCTGAATTTGGACAACCATGAATTAATTTATTCATAAAATAGCAGTATTTTGTCCATAAATAGGTAAATGTGGGGAAAATAATGTTTCAAGAGTTATTCCAGTTAGTTTATTTCAAATTATGTATAAAATATCCCTCTTTTATGACTTTTTTCAGGCATTACATACTAAAAGAGAACATTTTGACTATTTATACACAGCACTGGAGGACACTGCAGCACTTTAGAATCCGTTGGATAGTGCTCTCTAATTCTTCATCACCAGCCAGGAGTAAATGTGAAGCAATCATCAATTAAAAACTCCTACCAAAAACTGGGCAGGAATGTTATAAGAAACTTGTTTTTGGTGATTTGCAAAAACTTTTCACAGCAGTGGGTTAATTTTGAGAAAACTTTATTTAGGAAGGAGTATGGCAACCACTCCAGAATATCTCAGTAGATAAGGTGCTCACTTGAGAGATGTGACTAAGTCAGTTCCAGCATCTGACAGGAATTGTCAACTCTCAAAACTGTGCTAGAGCTGCATGCATGTTATTTTGCAATCTCTCCCATACACAATCACAGCAGGAACTTTGCAAATGTATGTGTTAGTCCTGGTACAGAAAGAGAAAAATGTATTTGGAAAATTGAAAAGTTTCACAGAACACAACAACAGTTTTCTGCACAGCATTACTCTTAACTTACCCCACTAGTTACCAAATGTACTCACTTCATGCATTTCTCATTAAAAAGGCTTAATGGATAAAATGCATAACCAATGTGGGAGCAGGGACCAGAACTTAATACTCCAACCTCTTGGGGAAATATTATCATCACAGAACCAGTCATTCTCCTTCTTGTTTTCCCCTCTCTGACCTTAAGAATCTTGAACGCTTAGCTTCAGAACATAGGTTTGAATTCCCTCATTCTCAGGAGGGCATTGAACCAGAATCTTCCCCATAGGCATGTGCTCTAACCAACAAAATTTTTCCACTAAAGCATGTGCTCTAACTGCTAAACTACATAAAATGTGGGCCTCACTGTCTTCACCTTCAGACAAATATCAGTTTTACAGGTGACTGCCCCCCCTGGCAAATCCTGGCTGGGGTATGGAGCCAGGGAGGGGGGTTAAACCACCCTTCTCCTGAGTACAGAGCTGCCCTGCCCTGTTAAACTGACCATTGGTTGTGACTGTGGATTACAAATCTCAGAAGCACTTGGAAGCAGGAAGAGAAAGTGATGAGCAATCCTGCAGAGTCCTGCTTTTGTGAGTCTGGACTGAAAATCCCAGAGGCCTTGGAGGCAGCAGAAAGAGGAAGTGAACACATAGCCTATGCTGGTTACATGCCAGAGAGCCATGCTCTAGTGCTCCCTGGTTTCTTGCTTGAGCCACTGCAGGCATATGGCTATATTTCCTGAATCAAAAGTAAATGTCTGTTCACTTGTTAGTCAGCTTAATCTCTGCAGCTTAAACTAACCTGCTAAAACTGAATAGATTCAGCCTTGGGCTTTTTGGTTGTCTGTACTTAAGGCTAGAGGCATTCATCTGTTAGAAACAAGTAATGTCATCAGACCTGCTGTGATTCTCATTCTTAGAGCCTCTTGCTTTGCAGCAGTGAAACAATAAAATGTCTAGATTATTGCCTGGATTTGGGATCCTTTTTAACTGAAAACATATAATATCTTTTAAAATGTATTCTTTATGACTGAAAAGTACATAGGACATTGGTAGAAGTGGAGTGAGTGTTGTATCCATGATGACAGGAAATATGCAAGAGTCTGATTGGTTCTATCTTCCACTGCAACACTATGATATGTATACTTTAATATGCTTTCACATTAGTTTTATAACCAGTAAAGTCTGCATTTTCTACTGTTATATGCACATTGTTCCATAGCTCACTCACCCTCTCTTATTCAGATAAAAAGGCTGCTTTCTAGGATAAAGTAATGAAAGTAGGAAGAGGAAGGAAGGGATAGTGACTATGGAAGTAATATTTCAAGAAAAAGATCTTTCCTACCACATTCATATTACACAAAAAATCTACAATTTAAAGTTATGGAGACTATCCAAAGCATGGAATTTGTTCTCTGTCTATGCTTTGCAGCAAACAGTTGTTAATGTGCATTAGATATTCAGAAAACATAGTAATACTTTTTTTAGCATTTCAAATAGCATATTCTAATAAACTTACTGGAAAAAGCTTTACTCCAAAAGATCTGTGGTATTCTGTAATGTGGATTATCACCCATTAAAATAATGAAATCAATCATTGAAAATACAGTGGAGTTTATGCCTGTGTATGTGTGTTTGATGGTTACCAAAGAAAAAACCCATTTATAAAAATGGGCCATTTGGGTGATTAAGCAGATGTGCACTTTGCCCTATATAACAGGACACATTTCTAAAATGAATAGTCATCTGCTTCTGCAGATGAAAAGCTCTGAGGGAGGATTAACGCTTTCCCATTGCTTATTGTAAACAACCTTAGCAGCAGAGAAGTACAGAATGGTCTGTGGTGACTAACTGTGACCATAGGAGCAACGTTGAATAAAATGTATGTTCCTCAGTGCAGACTAACTGGCCTACATTATAAAATTATTTACACTTCTTATTCCACACATGCGTGCATGCATGCAGACATGCTCACACACGCATGCATACACATACACACATTAATGATGTAAAAGAAACTTTCCATTAATGTGTGTACTGAGGAGAACTTAAATGCAGTGTATGGCTTTGGAGTAAATTACTTGATTGCAGTTTATTTTCACTCATTTGAAAAACAGAACAGAGAAAAAACAAACATACAATTAGTCCAATAATGGTTGTGATACTGGGAAATATTTCAGCTCTTTAAATGGCTGCTGTTGAGCCAGAGAAATAAAACTTGCAATCAGTAGGAGTAAAAACAGTTCCAAACGTGAAAGATTTAGCAAACTGCCCTTTTGCTCTCTGTGATCACTGTGGCACAGTAGATACTATGTTGTGTTACGTACAATAAAATGGTGCATGTTCCAAGATGTTAAGTATACTAAGTTTACCCGAGAACAGCAGAATAACTTTCCAGTTCACTCAAGGAATTTCAGATGCTTTGGTTTCAAGAAATAACTGGTATAATAATCATCTATAGATTGATTTTAACTGTCCAAAATGATTAATTTTATTGCTTTTCTAGATGGTTTTGCAATGCATTTGTATAATGAAAATAATATTGCATACTTCAGAATAAAAGACAAGAATTAGGGGAAATTGCACTTAATCCTCAAGGAGTTTGCCATGTGTTTATTATAAATTATGGTACCATCTCAATTTCTCTCACTGCAGCCCTTCCGCTACCAACTGGGCTGAAAATTGCAAACACTAGAAACTGCTGCTGGAGCCCCTTTGCTAGAATACACATGCAGAAATATAGGACTGTTGGTTTTCTAGGAACCCTGGGGAATATGTTAACTTTTCTGTAGAAGAGAAAAATCACTGAGCAGCTACAGTAAAATCAGAGCCACTACTGAAAATGTTAGTCTTATTGACCAAGTTTATCAAATTTAGGACATTCTGGTAATGTTATATGAATTACTAGAAGAGTAGAGGACAAAATGATATGCATAATCTTCTATTAAGAATCCTAAAGAATCCTGTTGAAAAAATAAGCAGGCAACAAAGTCTTAAATAATGACATTATCATCATTTTAGAGCTTGAAAAAACACCTCAGCCTGAAAAGAGAATATTTTTCCCCCCAAAAAATGTACACACTAATTTTACATGACAAGATAAATAAAAGTTAAATAAAGTTTACACTGGGTACATCTACACATGATGCTACATCGCGAAAGCAACACACTATGGTGATGTAGTGTCCGCAAGCAAAAACAGCGGGTTGGAGCAGCCTCACTACTTGTGTACAGGCACTAGGGGTGTGCAAAATGGGCTGTATTCAATTTGGATTTGGCCCAAATTGGGTACAGTGATTCAATTTGTTGATTCAGATCACTGTCCTGATTTGATTAGGCTGGATCCGAATCTGAAGATCTGATGCTGATTCAGAGAATCAATGATTCAGCCATAGACACAGATTTAAATGTTTTTTTCTACATACCTCGAGTTACCAGGTGTGGCTCATGAACACTGCAATGGTAGGGTAGATAGAGTGTCCCACAGGAGCATGCTCAGCAGCAGACCCAGAAGTGGACCCTGGGGAAATGTTAACTTTTCTGTAGAAGATAAAAATCACTGAGCAGCTGTAGTAAAATCAGATCCACTACTGAAAATGTTAGTCTTATTGGTCAAGTTTATCAAAATTAGGACATTCTGGTAATGTTATATGCACTACTAGAATAGTAGAGGACAAAATCATATGCTTAATCTTTTTTTTAAGTGATGTAAATCCAGTCCACTTTCGGGTCCATCACTGAGTGTGTGGGGGACCCTCCCTGTGTCCCCCTGGCTTGGTGGTCCACTGCCAAGCATGCTGAGGACCCCCCCCCCCCCCCCGCCCCCCCTGGGGCGCCCCCCGCCCCCCCCTCCCTCCATCTGCCCCAGCTTCTCATGAGCCACCTGGTACCTTGAGGCATGTAGAAAAAACTTTTAAAACTGTGTCTATAGCCAAATCATCAAATCTTCCCAAATCCCTCCATATTGATTTGGAGGGTTCCAATTCAATTCAGAGAGATTAAAGGGTCTCCTGATTCAGTTCGTATTTGGAGATTTGGCCGCTGAATCGGGCCGAATCTCCACTGAATTGAATGAGTGACTAAAGCTTTGCACAGCCCTAATAGGCATGCTTTGTGAGCAGTAAGTCAAGAAGCGATTCCCCCTCTCCCCCCCATACAGTTGGCCCCTTTACTATATCAAAAAATTATACCTAACACACCAGGAATGTTTGTGCACTGCTGGACTGCTTGTGCACTGCTGTTTCCCACCTAGCTAATGTCCAGTAATTAAAGTCTCTCATGAGAACCAGGTCCTATGATTTGGAAGCTTACCTCATTTTTTTAAGGAAGGTCTCATCCAACTCCACTTCCTGATTTGGTGGTATGTAGTAGATGTCCACTGTGATATGCCCCCTGCTGCTGTCCCCTCTGATGTCTACCCTTACCTTTCACTTTGTACTGAACATCAGAATACATGAACATAACCTTCATATAGAGGGCAACACCTCCTCCCTTTTTTTCGCTGCCTATCCTTCCTGAACAAGCTATACTTATCCATGACAGTACTTCAGTCATGTCAACTTGCTTCCAGTACTAAGTTTCTATAGTCAATTGGAAAAAAATAAAAACATAAGTACATGTATATCTGAATGAAGGGAAAAGATTGCATGAACCTCTGTATTTGCAGCTAATTGCCACAAGACGGATAGCAGGGGCAAAACTCATCCTAGCAATATAATCCCAGTGTATTTAAACTCTTTTCAGTTGCTCTAGTATCTAATTAACAAAAATATGTTTGAAAAAGTGTGATCTAGATGCCACACTGAAGGAAAAGGAAGCCTGGCTCAGAATCTGGGTAAGGTTCATGCAGAGAAGTTTTATCTGGTCTGGTCTTCAGTGGCTTGCTTACTCCTCCTCATTACTTACAGTCTGTCTTCACAGTATTGCTAAGGAATTTCAGTTAGGTACCAAGGTCACATTGTGGTTGACCTTGTATGAAAACAGAATGAAAAAACAGACCTTGCCCAAAAAAGCTAACTGCAACATACATAAAGTCATTAAATAATAGTTAGATGCTATTTTGCAGTAATTACTTCTTGTGACAAATACCTAATTTGTATTTTATTTGGAAAGCAGGCTTGCTTGGGTACTTTTGGACAATGACGTCACTTTTTTAAGTATGTACAGGTATTGTGCACGCTCACCTGACTATGTTCAAAAGGCTTTCTCTCAATTTATTTTTCCCCCTTGGCTAGTTTCACTCTAGAGTAAGTCCAGGAACTTCAGCAGATTTACCTGAGGGCTAGATTTGGCCTTATGCGTCTGATGACTCTAAGTGAGAATGACCCATCTTTTCTGGCATTTGCTGTATTGTGTAGACACGGCATGGCTTTCTTCTTTTTTGGAAGTCTTTTGTACAGGTATAAAGTAGCTATTCCCAAGTGATTACTTCCTTTCTCAATTGAGGTGACAAAAGATCATCACATAAAAAAAAAAAAAGTCCCACCATGATTTTTCTATAGAACACACAGACAATGCTGAGAACATAAAGGCATGTGCAAAAGCTGTTATCTCATGCCCCTTTCTGATACCTATTAGCTCCACAGGAAAGTAAAGGAAAGGGAGCACATTAAAGCTCTCTGCATACTCAGGTTGAAGCATTTCTTTTACTGTTTTTATAAGGATGTCATTGATAACAGGAGCAAAAGGGGAGCATAACCACAGTTCTTTAAATTGCTTGATTTTAATATAAAGTTTGGAAGGAAGTGTTAAGGCAAAGAAAAAATCTGCTTTCTCTTTGTACTGCTATGGATAGCCAACCCTACTTCTATCAGGCTTTTCTCATCTTGGAATTTTTGTCAAAATTGCTGATGATTCTTGAACATACTGACCTAGAAAAAATAGAGCATTTATAAAGTAAAAAAAAAAAAAATTGAGATAGCTATCCTTAGTTGAAGTTATTCAAATTCATACTAGAAATAAAGTGAACATTTTCAAAACATAATTAACAATTTCACCCAGGTTTGTGGTGGAAGCTCCATCAGTAGAAAATTTAGATCAAATATTTGAGTTTTCTTTCGTTCTGTCTGTTTGTTTCAGATATTCTTGTTCTTCCACAGCTAGTGGATTAGAAACAGGATTTAATGCAAATAAATCTTATGTCCTGTATTATACAGGTCAGACTAAATGATCACAGCAATTCTGCCTGGCATTACATTTAGATATTTATGATTTGGCATATATTAGAAGTAAAGGAAACTCCCCAAGGCGACTCATAAAATGAGAGATTGAGTCCAAATACAGACATTTGTGGAAGTTAGGGGAAGGTTAGATTGCATTAAAAATGGCCACCTGGTCTAAGGTAAATCCAGATGGGAGGGTTAATGGTGGGGTGAGGGGATTGGTGGGATAAGCAGGTTGGGGGAGCAGTAATCAGACTCCATGGGTGGATTTGGGAGGCAAACAGGGTCCACAGAAGTGATTGGGGCATCAGGGGTACAGACAGGATCCACTGAAGTGATTGGAGGGATTGGGGGTGCAGGTTGTCCATGGAAAGATTTGGCATGCAGGTGGCAGTCATGGGGGTATCAGGGAGCAGGTGGGATATGCAGGAGTGATCGGGGTGCAGGCAACATCTGTGGGGGAGCTGGGGGGAGCAGGTGGTGTCTGCAGGAGGAATCTGGGGAACAGCTGGAGGCCATATGGCTTGGTGGGGTCTGGAAAGGTTTGGTGGGACCAAGAGAGCTTGAGGGGTCCATGGGACATTTGGGGGAAACCAGGAACTATTTTTAGTGGGACTGTTTTTAGCCCTCCAACACCCGCCGGCAAGCCTACACCCCTATTCCGTCCACCTCTCCCCCTACCAATATTTACTTCCTTGGCTCCCATTATCAGTGAACTCTGATAAAACCAGCACCCAAAGCAGCTTGCAGGATGGATGGGTTAGAGGCAAGGCATGGATGGCTGGTCTGCAGAGGGTGGGGCAGGTGAGGGGCCAGGGGGCTAAATTAGCCGGTGCCAGTGGGGTGGGTAGGAATAGTGCAGCCCCAGGACTGGTGTGAGTGCTTGGGCTTTCCCAGCCTTGGGGCTGAACAGGGAACTCTACCGAAGTTCAATGCACCTGTCTAACCTAGACTGATTAGTTTTGAGTGTACATTGATTCAGGTCTATCTTAGACTGGGCTCTGCCATTTTAGACTGGTCTATGTGTGCAGAACGTTTATACTGTTTCAGGTTTAGATTGATTTCTGATCACTGAGACTAGGTCTAAATCTGGGGTCCACACCTGGGCAAGCTAAGTTAGATTGGGTGGCTATTTTAAACCCAATCTAACCTCCCCCTAGCTGCCCCAAATGCCTGCACTTAGCCTGGAAGTTTCACTCTTTCCTTTGTTTAAAATGTATGCATTTTTGTGTTCTGAAACTTTCATATTTTAGAAAAAATGCTTTTTTCTTCTTGTTGAGAAAAAAGCCAGTTCACATGGATACATCCCCAGAAAGACTTGGATTCTCAACAACAAAGTTAGTCAGGCATTAGGAGCCCAAGTACAAACCTGAGATCCACATTAAATTAAATTAAGTCAATAATGACAATTTTTAAAAGAAACACAACCCCCCCCCCCCCCAAAAAAAAAAAAAAAAAAAACCCAAACCACTAACAATGTAATTCAGCTCAGTGGCCACTGAAGTTTTGGATAACCTAAAACTCATTAGGTATTTCCTTGTTTAGCCTAAAAGTTCTTTAGGTGACTATAGTTCAACTTAAGCATGTGGAAAAATCATTGACTTAAGCAGCTCAGTTCCTAACTCCCACTTAAGGGATCTAGAAACTATGTGGCATGGTGTTTAATTCCATTTAGGGCAATGCCTAACACAACCTGATAAGACTGGGCACCTTACAAAAGACAGTCATAGCTGCTTTATTTTTAAAATTCAGATCAGTAGTTAGACTAGTTATCAGGAAGTGGGACTTGGGTTCTAAGGCCCTGCCAGACTGAACAAGTCGATTCAACTTCCAGGAGGTTGTCCTAACCCACTAGACTACTGGCTACAGTGAAAAGATAATATCCACACCTTCTTGAGGCCACTGTATAGTTATGAGTGCAAGATTTGTGATGTCCGAAAGAGAGAGTTCAAAAGCTAGTCTAACTCTGCAGATTAAGGATTTTGGCACTCAGCTGGAAATTTTAGGATCCAGCCCATGTTTACCACTGAGTGCCTTAACCACTCAGCTGAAGAGAGTCAGTCTCACTTTTCCTGGCCCCATAAATCTCATGTTCCTTTTTGCAGAGTTGCACAACTTCAACAGGCAGTGTAGAGTCCCTCTTCTTTCCATCACCTCTAGCCTGGCCATGAGAGCTCTTTCTGAGGATATAGGAGATGTGGGTTTGTAGAACCAGAATAGAACCTATAATCCAGTTTTTCTATCCTGCTTTTTCAGCAAATATTGTGATAGCAAGATTGTTATATAAAAAGGTCAATACTGGCAACATCCACCATCTTCATACAACCTCCATTCCTACTGAATGGAAAATAATAAGCTGTGAGACCTTTCAGTGTTTTTATTTTTATTTTCTGTAGGCCTAATGCTCAGGTGGCAATCCTGAGTAGGCAGATGGGTCCATCGGCAACCTTAATTCAGATATCTAAATTCTAGAGAGAGGTTAAGAATTCAGACACACCTCTTTTCTTAGTGTTCTTCATTTTAGTTAGCTATAAGTGGCTCCTCTTCAGTAAATAGGATTTTTTTTCTTTTTTGATTGCCTACAGTGTATCTGAGATTTTGGATAATACACCGGGGGCCTTACACTTAAAAACTAATCACTGTAGTGCCCAACTTGTAGATCCTGTGTATTTTATTAGCTGTGGCCCTGGGTTTCAACCTGAACGGGTTCAGTAACTGATTTATATCAACTGGATACTACTTTCTATTGATGGAATTCCCAAGGCTACAAAAATGTTGAAGAATACTGCAGAGACTTAATTAGCATTATATTAGAAGCTGTGAACAAAATAGGACTGCTAAACCTCAAACTATATACAGGGTTTACCAAACTAGGAGATGGATAGATCATTTCTAAGAATTCTGCACCTTCCACACTTATTTTAATAGGCTTGGTAAAATTATGGCAGATTAAATTATTTCCAGGCAGAGATCACAATATCAACTATTATTGTTTTCACAAAGCCAGAGTGTCAGCTTGCTTCAAGTAATAAGTTGTCACACCCTTTTTCAAGATACTCTGGACATTAGTAATATTGCCCATGACCACCCTGTGTCTAAATTTTCATTTTAGAGAAATATAATTGAAAATTTACACTCAACAGCTGTTGTGCCATCTGGAATCCTTGACTTTCCTGACCCTCTTCAATCTGGTTTTCACACTGGGTATGATGTGGATTGCTTTAATTGGTCCATGATTTTTTCTTGGCAAAGTACAGAGGTCAAGTTTCCATGCTGATTATTTTAGATCTTCTAGCAAGCTTTGTTAACACCAATCATGAAGTTTTGTTGACTCATCTGCAGCCACAGACAGGAATGGATAAAAATCACTGTAGTGACTTCAATCTTTCCACACTGAAAGGTCTTAGAGGGTGATGTTGGACAATTGCTCATCTGCCTCGAGGGCTCTGTCTTGCAGGTATTGCAATGCTCCACGTAAACATCGAACAAGACAGATGACAGAATGAAGCTACTCAGGGAGTTTGTGAGATGATTTGGACTGCCATTGCATCAAAATGCAAATGACATTCAGCTGTATTTACTGCTTTTTTTCCTATGATTCAGATGATGAAGTTGACCTATTTCTCAGTGCTTTTCAAGTTTACAGTCAGAGATGGGCAAGTTGGCCTACATTTAGTCCAGATTTTTTTTAAAAGATGGATATCAGTAAATGCAGGAAAACAGAAGGTAAGGCTGGATTGTTGGTCTCAAAGATTGAATTGATTTGCACAATATTTGTTGAGGAGGTTCTCAGTCTGGGGATATATTTATTACATTCAGCCAGATAGAATAAGCAGTCTGCACCTTGAGATGAAGAAATAGACAAAATCATCTGAGAGATGTAGAGTTTCCCGATTTCTTCAATGAACAGATATAATCCAGTAGCTAGGTATAGAACACATTTTTCCAAGTAAGAGATGTAAATCTGAAATAGTGCTCTATTTCTATTTTAATTTGCAGATACAGAAATCTAGAGTTCAGAAGAAGTGGCAAAAATCAGAACTTTCCTCCAGCGATTTAAGCTGCTTATGAAGAAAAAAAAAAAAGGGAAGTATTAAACAATGCTGGAGGAGGAAAGACTGCAAACATCTGGAGGAGGAAAGGCTGATCACATGCAGCCAACTACAGAACATGATAAACAAATCTGATCTCCTTCTCTGACAAAGTAACTACTTGGGAGGATGAAAGGGATACTGTGGATATAGTATCTCGAGATTTGAGCAAAGCATTCGGAAAGGAAACATATGACCTTCTAAACAAATTGGAGAAATGTGAGCTAGACAAAACTACTATAGATGGAGAAACAACTGGCTCAGTAGCCACAAGTGACACATAATTATTAATGGATACGTGTCAGAATGGAAGGAGATTTTGAGTGGAATCCCACAGGCGTCAGTCCTGGGCCCAGTGCGGTTCAACTCATTCCTTAATGATCTAGATGTTGGTATAGAAAGCTTCTTGAACAAGTTGGCAGATGACATGAAACTGGGAAGTCTTGTAAACATTGGGGATCGGAGCACAATTCAAAAGGATGTCAACAGATTGAAAAACTGGGTTGAAGCTAATAGGATGAAATAGTTATGAGAAATGCAAGGTGCTACACTTCAGGGGTCTTGGTAGATCACAGACTCAATATGAGTCTGCACTGTGTTACAACTGTGCAAAAGGCAAACATGGTTTTGGGGTGTACCAATAGAAGCATGAAGTGCAAGATATGAGGTGATAGTACCTCTCTATTCAGCACTGGTTAGGCCTCATCTAGAGTGCTGGATGCTATTTTGTGCTCTATGTTTTAAAAGAATGTGAAGATGTTAGAAAGGGTCCAGAGGTAGGTGATAAAAATGATAAAGGGCTTGGAAGGCAAGCTGTATGAGGAGAGGCTGAAGGACCTAAGAATATACAGCTTTTGGAAAAGGTGCTTAAGAGGGGACATGATAACAGTCTTCAAATACCTGAAGAGCTGCAATAAACAAGAGAGAAAACATCTTTTATCTCTTGCTGCACAGCGTAGGATATGAACCAATGGTTTGAAGTTGCATCAAAGTAGGTTTAGATTGGATATCAGGAAAAACATCTCCACAGAACAGTGAGACAATGGAATAGATTACCAAAGGAAGCTATGGAACCTCCACCTTTGAATAGACATTGGTCAGGAAGAGTTTGGATAGGTGTTGGTTCAGCATATGTTCTACTATGGGTATTTTGAGTGCTCCTGGGCTTTGCCCATTGCCACGTGAAGGTAGGAGGGCTTTTTTACCCTTCTGCAAGTATCAGGGGGGTTTGTTTGCTTGTTTGTATTTGCTTTAAGTCTTCCTCAGAGGCATTAGGCATTGGCTGAGCCAAGGCTGGGGATTGTGACTGGAATCTGTCAGTGCTTCTGCTGGGATTTAAACCCCGAGGTTCCTCACTAGGGGGTCTCATCCCTCCACACAGAATCAAACCAATCTATTAGGGGTCAGGAAAAAATTCACCCTATGATATGAGCTATAGGTATTTGTGCTTTCCTCTCTCGTAAGGCCAAAGCCCTCTTCCTGGGATCTTTTGAGCATATTTTTTAACAGCAGCAGAACATTGGCCACCTTGGTCCCCCTGCTTTACCTGTGGCAGATTCAAGTGCTATGTCTTCTGTTGTGTCAGGATTGTCTGTACAGTTTTGCTAAGAAGTTAGACAGTGGGTTTGTATGGGATGATCTAGTTTCAGGCAAGGGGTCAGACAAGATGACCTCTCAACATCCCTTCTAGCCATACTTCTCTATGAGTATGATGCTATGGGTGCTGTACAGGTTACATTTAAGCCATTCTAAAGATGTCGAATGTTAGACAGTGTTAAAGTTAGAACAGTCTCAGAGCATTCAGAAATTAAGGCTTAATGTTGTATCTGACCTGCACAGCTATGACTTGCCAGGAGAGGGCCTAGTGAGCAGGTATGATGCCAAGAGCCAGGACTCTGCCCCTCCTTTGTAAGCAGAGCCTCGGGAGTTAAATACAACAAATCATGGAGCCTAGGGAAGCATACCTCCTTGAGCTCCACAATCTAGCTGCCCACTGGCTCTGCTTTTAGTATGGAGGCTGCCATGGGTTAACATCAGTGACAGCAAGACCAGGGGGAAGCATGTCTCCTCTGACTTCATGGTCTTGCCATGCTCAGCACTAGGCAGCCCTTTCCTCCCTCCCCCTCAGTAATGCAAGAGCCTGGGAAGGGAAGCCACAGCCCCTGTCCCCCCTGATTAAGGGATTAATTATCCTGATTAAGGTAGACCTGCCCAGATTAGGTCCTTGGAGTTGAACAGCATAGTGCCATGTGGTCTGGGGTCATATTCACTTGGTGGTGGGGGTGTTGGTTTAGGGCCAGTAGAGCTTGGGAGGATGGAAAGTTTGTCAGGGGTAGAGCTGCTGGGAGCCATGTATCCTGGGATGCTCAATTACTTCAACTTGGTCTTTTTATCCTTGTAAGGCAGACTAACTGTATCCTAGTGCAAGCTAGGTAGAATGGCTCAAAAATAACCCTCACCTGAAATGGTGCAACTTTAAGGTGCCCAGGGGATCCTTAATATATTTTAATAACCATTAATGTGTGGATTGTCCTATTTTAAGTGTCTTCAGAATGGTTTAAAAGTAACCTGTAAAACCACCTGAGACATAGGTGTTACCAAATTTGCCCATTACTTTGGGGTGTGCTCATTTATTAGGGATAGTTTCTAGGGTCTTGGTGATTCTGTCAATGTGCTGCTTGTGTTACTATACGGAGCTGTATTTCTCCCTTCTGCAAGCCCTCACCCCTAGTGGAGCTATCTTGCAGGACTCAATCTCAATGGGACTGGGTTCCTCCAGTCACCAAATCAGTCATACACACAAACACACACAAATTAACGTGACACGCCTGACCTGGCAGGGCTGATCAGCATGGACAGGCTGACACCCTCATATGCCAAGAATCAGTTCATAAGAGCAACAATAAAATGCAGTCAGACACAAGCACACAGGTAAACAGAATCCCTCTGAATCCGGCTGGGTGTCCAGCTGACACCCTCATGGGCCAGCATTCAGTTCATAAGGGCACGTCTGAGTCAAACTGGGTCAATCAGCCTGTACAAGCTGATCCCCTTATGTGTTTCAAACTCAGCACGTCCCAATCTTTGGCCTCTTGATGAGCAGACCCCACAATAATTTGGGCTTCACAGGGATCTTTAGCATAGGTAAAAGAAGCGTTGCTGCAGAGCACGGGAGGAAAGAGAAGCAGAGAAGGAAAAATATACCCAATTACTACCAGTTTGACTATAAAAGTTATTTATTGCTAAGCATATGAAATATATAATAGTACTAGTAGTAATAGACATGCAAAAGAAAAACAAACACCAACAATGACAATACTACCCTGGTTTCACTAAGTATTTGGGGAAACTTAGCTCAAGCTTAACTGATACAGTTCAGGTTCAGAAGTTTATGCCTAGAAAGAAGACAGAGAACGCTGGGATCTCACCTAGTCCACGGTACTCAGGCTGCAAAGCTGACAGGCACAGTCCGTAGCACAATCCTTGAAGAGAGAGATGATCTGTTCTTCCAGCGTCCCAAGAACGACAGGGGATGGTGTCAGCACAGGGGTTTTCTTCTTCTCCTTCTTTCCTCCTGCTTCTACTTCTTTTCCTTCCTTTTCCTCTTCCTCTTCTCCCTCTAGCAGCACACACACTTACAGATTTTTATACCCTCAGTTCAGCTGCTTCGAAGCACCCTCAGTAGTGTAAATCATTGTCTTTTCTATTGACAAGGGGTTATCTGGTTTGGACCATCTCAGGAAACTGATTGATAATCAGGAAACACTTAAGATTAGGGAGTAACCCAAATACTTGGGAGCCAGCTTGAAATTCCTATGGGTGGCAGATATACTGATGGGATATCTCATGGTTTCTTCAGGAACAATAGATAGCTTGCAGCATCAGGATTTTGGATTTTTACTTGTTGTGCACAAGCCTCAGCTTAGCATGACTTTTCCAGATCTTACTATAGTCTTTTAACAGACTTAAGACAATTATTGGGGTGCTCATAACCTTTTGTGGAGAGGACTCCCACCAGTCGTCTCGGGAAAGATATGACAACACCTGGGATTAGGGCTCCAGCAGGCTGGATGCTGTGATGAACCCTTAACCATTGTTCAAATGTTGCCCATACCCCCTCTGACTCGGTCTCTTGCCTCAGCATTCCCTAACCCGGCAACCGAGTTTTAGTCAATCAAGTTTAAATAGGCCTCCCATAGTGGGACCGGGGAATGTACGGCCCGAGATGCCTATTAAACTTAGAGCTGTGTGTGTGTGTCTGGGGGGGAAAAGTCCTTAGTAAATCCAGATTAGAACTGGTCTGATAAATGCTGAGCTGGGTGTGTGTGAACATGGGTTGATTAACATTGGAAGCACAGATTCCCCATCATGCAGCGCTCTCCTGCTTCTCTGGTCCCAGAATTCACTGCAGTCTCTGCTTCAGGCTTTCTGTTTTCCATCTCTCATGTAAATGAGACCTAGGGCAGTTGATTCACTCTTGTCACCCTTATCTGGTGAGGGTCTTAGGTGTGTCTCTCACTGCATCTTAATCAGTTTCATTTAGGTAGAGGAGGGGAGGGAGGGGGGGGGTGAGTCCTTTGTGAGTCAGACAGACTGCATCCTGTGCCAGGGTTGCCCAAGAACACAGAGCTGAGACGTAACATAGGACTACCAGCAAAACTGTAATTTCTTATTAATTAAATCACTGCAAAGCAATTCTAGGAAATTTGAAAGGCAATGACATTTCTTGAAATTAGGGTAGTTGACAAACCAGACTACATGAATTCACACTATAAAATGAAGGGAATGATGAAATTATTAATCATTCATAATGACAATTAAATTAAATAATGTATTTCCTCCCCCTAGAAAATTAGGAAATGTTATGCTACATCACTTCACAAAGAACAGAACAGTAAATATTAGGATCCGAGATGTCACGAAGTCAGACGCAGGTATCCCAGGGATTTTCCATTTAGTTTGCAGGACCAGTTCACACAATCAAAATAAGCAATTTAACATTGCAGATTTAAAATTTTAGTGCATTTAACAATGATGCAGGGTGATGCCTTGTCAGGATTATATGGGATTCAAAACGACTCTGGATCTCTTTCTGGGATCTCTTTCTGGATCTCTTATTGGGAAATTCTGGATCTCTTATTGGGAAACATTCTTCCTAATCAAGAAAAGTGAGCACTTTACAAGTCACTATGCACCCTACCCCCAAAAAGTACTGGTATGAACTACACATTTACTAGATTTGCAGAACTTCTAAAGATATAGAAGTCTGTGCACATATCCTAGGACCTCAACAAACTATATCCTACGTTTTCCAAAAACTACTTTAAAACTCCCAAAAAACAACAACAACAAAATCAAATCTTGAAGAGGACTGGGTTTTCCACCCAGCTTGCAAAGCATGAGTCCAGTATTTTAAAAGCAATGATATTTTTCTTGCTAAGGGAAGGCTGCACTATTTACTGGGTTTCTAAAAAACAACGATGCTACAAAATCTAAATTTGTGTTGACTCTAATGTGTATGCAAAATATTGAAACATATAACTTTACCTTAATAACGAGCCATAGAACAATTATATAATTATGATTAATGCAAGGTAATATTTTTGGTTCCAGTTTGAAGGAAGCAGAGTTTCCAGAGTACATACTTATATTTTGCTCATGTTACCTCAATGATGAGTTAAAGTTGAATGCTTTAACTGTGAATTTACATATTTTAATATACTAGTATTCATGATTTTCCTTCCCAAACACTTGTTTTGGAAAGAATTACACATTTTTTCACTCTTAAATTACTGATATGTACTCTCAGCTTTAACTCCCTCTTAGTTTTACTGTGCATTTTTTCTGGGATTATTACACACTTCCCCCCCAGCCCCTCCCAGGATATTATAGTCCCTCTTTGTTCTTATTTGTATATTTATACCTATGAGAACAGCGATAATTAATTCACCTATCTCTAATTTAATAATATTTATGAAATATATCAGTTGTTTCCTCAGTCTTAGCAATTTCCTTTTTCTTTGTAAGAAACAATAGGCCTTCTTACATTCCACAATGTGATTGACTCTACTGAAATGCTGACTACATTTTTCCCCTGGAAAAAGTCTATTTATTACTTTTTACAGTGCATTAGTTGCTACAAAAGTATGTTTAGTATGTTTCAACCTTCAATTTTTTAATGGCTTTAGAGTTAGAATATTAATATAAACATACCAACCTATCTAGTAGAAGTCATTTAAAAATATTCCAATTGTCTTATATAACATTATTCTAACATAGGCAGTGGTTTAGATATTTTCTATTTTAAGTACAGCCCTATTTCACCTGGAAATACGAAAAGAAATCTTATCTATTTATCTAACTAAAAGTGGCAAGATTTTAAGAACAATCATTATAGATAGCAGCCAAAGAATTCAGGGATAAAAAAAAAATAAAAATAAAAATCAGACCAAGTTCCTGAATCATTTGACTATATGAATGACTATAACAACTACAGAGATTATAGGAAGGGGTTGAATAGTTTTAATTTTTTATCATTCTACTAAACATGTATTGCATAAGTGCCTGAATGATTTCAGAATTCTAATTAAAGATTATTATCATTGATAGAAAGACCATTTTTTCTTTTGAAAAAGTTTAAATCTTCATCCTACCACCATTGTTCAGAGTTCTATGCAATTCTCCACTCTCCAAGGTGAGTGCTGAAATATGGAAATCTCATTTGCATCAAAATACAAGATCATCTGCTGTACTATTGTTGCAAACCTTAGGAGTCCAAAGTATATCACAATGACTGGTTGCAAAAATAAATAAATAAATAAAAAATCTGACATTGTGAATGCCTTTTTTTTTTTCCTTTAAAGGTATTGCTGATATCTTTTGTACAATATCTAACCACACGAAAAGTTTGCACCATATATATTTCCATAATTACACAAGCAGGTAAAAATGTATTTTAAAATAATACAGTTCATTGTCAAATGCAAAGAAAAAAAAATGATAGAAAACTTTGGTCCAGTTTTACAGAAAAATAGCAGGTCATAAAAATCAGTCCTCTTACTTGGGGATGGAAAGTAAGAATCTTACCTAAATGATAAAAGTAATGCACTTTCACCGAACCAAAGTGTTAAGATAGAGAGCCATATTATAGCCAGACAAAGTAAAAGCAGTCATATAGTTTCATCTAGACATGGCCTCTTCTACTACCCAGGAAATCTTTTTCTTCATTCTTGCTCTGGCTTCTCACCATCCCACCTTCTACACTTCTCAGCCTACAGAATATGCACCGAATTTATGAAAGTTCATGTAATATCGTCCTTCTTACAAGATCACCTTTCAGTTTTTTGTCTATGGTCCTTTTTTTTTCCCCTTAGCTGTTCTTAAATATAGATTCTTAGCTTTTTGAAGCAGGAACTGTGGTACATTGAGCACAGTGGGTGCATCCACACATGCAAGCACATGCGCTTGCAGCAGCTCAAATAGAAGTGGTGCAAGTTTGAGCCAGGGCTTTTTGATTCACCACACATGCACTTTGGTGTGGAGCAAATTGTGCCACTTGGGGCAAAAATAACCCTGCCTGGCTCCTCCCAGATCTTCAGCCAGGGGGAGCTAGAGTCTGGGGCCAGCACCTGGGCTGTCCCCAGCAGTATAAAAAGCCACCCTGGCAAGTAGCTCAGGGCTACTAGCTCTCAGGAGCTTCTGGGGCCCAGCCAATTGGTACCTGGGGACACTACCCCTTGTGCCAGCTGGACTGCTGAAGCAGCCCTGAGAGTTCCCTGCACCCTGCAGCAGTCTGACAGTGGGGGCTGCTGCCTGACTGTGACCTGCTGTGCACCTGCCAGACTCAGATGGGGACTGCAGAGCCCGT
>NW_005842260.1:657241-665921 GCF_000455745.1 Alligator sinensis | reverse complement strand
CCGGTGCCCCCCCCCCCTCCCCCCACCGCCACAACTTTCAACCTCAGGCCCCCATGGCTATCCCCACAACCCCAGGCAACATCACTTTAAAAAAACCAAGAAAAAAGTGGGGAAAAAAAGCCTCTGCTTACCTTAGAAGCAGGGGTGGGGGGGCTCCAAGGCCTCCTGGCAGAGCCCCCTGGGGCAGCACAGGGCAGCAGGGCTCAGGCTGGGTCCACTGCGGCTGTTACCCTGCCCAGCACTGTCAGCCAGATGTAGCCAGCCAGACTGCAGGTAAGTGCCTGGGATTTTTATGTTTGTTTTTTAAAACTATGTGGTGGGGGGGGCAGGGGGAAGGGCCAGCCCCAGTAGGGGTTGGGGAAGTGGGTGGGGCCATTCCCCATGGTCCCCTCCCCCCTCCTCCAACCCCTTACTCACCAGTTCTGGAGCCCCGGCGCTGAAACATGTGACCTGCCCAGTCGTGTGTTTCAGCACCAGGGCGAGGGCCAACCATAGAGATGCTCTGGCACCCAGAGCATCTCCATGGAGGACCCAGTCTCCAGTTGCCTGTCTTGCTTTTTTAAACATCAATTTTTTTAGACCTCTGGATATCCAGGGGTCTAATTTTCTCCCTGAGCTGCAAATTTGCAGCGTGTGGATCATTTTTTTGTTCCTGCAGGTGCCTGTTGCCCTACCTCAAAGGGGTTTGAGGCAGGGCAAGAGGCATGTGTGCACTTGTCTGGATGTGCCCAGTGGGTCTCATACCTGTTGGTACCAAAGAACAAGGTTTTTAAAAAGTGGGGCTGGATATTTATATGGAAAAAAAAAAATCTAGTCATCATGATGGCTTCCAAACAATTTGAAAGGTATTAAGACTTACTCCAATCTCTAATAAAAACCAGGATACAGTTATATAGGAGGCTATCATATCCCATCTATGCCCTGCTATGTGGTCCCTATGACTTCTTCTGAAACATTTTATAAACACTCTCAGAGATACTGGATTAGACATGTATGAACATGATCTAAGATAGTCATTCCAAAACTCTTACAAATCTTTTGAATAATTTTACATTATTTTCATACATATTGAATGGTAGTGTATGCTTAGGAGTCAAATGGAAAGCTGTTAGCTTTTCCCTTCTTTAACGTGCTCATTAGTAATCTGTAAAAACGGTAACATTTACCTTGGGCCTATCTCCTTTGAATCTGATTTACTCAAATTGGGTTAGAAAATAATGTTTTAAGGAAATAAGCAACAAGTAATTTTCTCTCTTAAATTACTTCAAAAAAATCTGTTGAAAGTGTATTAAGATTTGGCATTAAGAATCTCTAAATGCCAATTCAAGAATACAACTCACTGTTTTAGTTCCAGGTGAATTCACGCTTCAGTGAATACCACAATTGAAGACAGTACTTAAAATTGGCATTATTTAATTTGATTATTGTTATCATTTTAAAGTGCTTGATTTATCATGGATAAATTAAACAGCTTATAAATGAGTAAACATATGTCTTATGAAACTGAAAGACTGTAAACAATTGAATGTTTATATATAAATCAATACATCTTGTAAGTGTTTAGAGTTCTTTGTTTACTTCAATGGAAGTTAATTTTGGGGGAGTTCATGATGTTTTCAAATCTAATCTAGACACGTTTGTCTAGCAAAGTATCTCTGGAAAGTAGCTCTCTGCAGCTCTGCAATAATAAAGTACTTCTTTCCAAGAACTTGCCAATGGTGGCATAAAAAATGGATTATATAGTGTATTGGAAAGGACACTGAGCTATTTTACCAATCCCAGAATAACCCTGCTCCTGTCATCTGTGAAATATGTCTTCACCTAAACACAGGCAATACCCAGCAGCTGCTTTTAAAGTGGAGTTCCACTTTTCATATTGGTAAGATATGAAAAAAAAGCAGACTCTTCCTGGCTATAAGTGTTAGCAAAGAAATAAGGAAGCTAATGTATGAAGATAGTCCTTAGTGAATAGGACACAATGATAAAATAACTAGATGATACATTGTGAAGGTGTAATGTGTCATATCTACTGTGAAGTGTGTGCTTTTTATATTTTATATATAGTACACACAAAACCAACTATTCAGACAGAAAGAAAGGAATATTTTTTCTGTAATAAGTCACTACCTAAATCCTTTAAAAATTAAACTCGTCTTTGTACAATGACATTTCCCACTGTATACAAGAAAGAGGTTAAAACAAGAAAGAAACTGCCCTTGAGCCGGGGATGAATTTGCCAAAGGAAGAAACGGTCGAACCCAAACAGTAAAACCATGTTCAGCCAGTTGATGGTTAAGATATTTTTTAGTAAATTAGAAACTATAAAAACACCTTTTTATTTGGAAAAAAATAAAATATTTCTAAAGAACAAAGTAAATAACCTATTTTATAAGCATTCTAAAGACTGAAATGAAATATTAATTGGAGAACTAGAAAGGCCAAACAAGCAGAGTTAAATATAAGTAGCTGGTAAAACATGTTTTGCAGAGATTTCAGGCATGTATAGTACCTATTTGCACGGTTCCCATCTGTTTTACTGATTTGTTAATCAGATATTGGTAGATCATAGGTACCTAACCTGAAAATATTTTGTTTTTTCTTAATATTTCTGACAGCATTGTCATATCCTATGCTTATGACTTGCTTATCAGACCCTATTTATAATATAACATGGAAATCATCTGAAATAGCACAATGGTTCATAGCACATAAAGGGGCTGCTCCAAAACCCATTGAATTTAATGAACTAGCTCTAGAATAAATATTAATGAATGCATAACCATTCAGGAATTCAAAGTTACCTTTTACTTTCTACTGTGCATTCATTTTTAGATGCCCTTTACTTCCAAATATGGTACAGATTGAACTCATTTCACTTAGAATTTTGAAAATTGCAAAAGTCATATTTCAAAATAAATGTCACACTGTGGAGGGGAGGGGTGGCAGCTGCACAGGGTACAGGGTGGTGGTGGTTGTGGAGTCCACACACAGAGCAGCATCAGCACAGGGTGGTGGTGGCAGCAGCCACATGAATGCTTTCCTACCCCACCCCACTCCCCCTCATACAGCCGGCTGGCCAGAAATGCTGCTTGATAGAATTTCTAGTTACTTAAATGCCAGATAACATAGATAGATAGATAGATCTGGGTTTACTTCTCATCTTAACCCAGATTTTTAAGAAATAAAAATTCAGAAAAAAGTTTTAATATCTTAATTCCTACTTTGTAGAATCGGGATAAAAAACCTCTCTCAAATTACTCAAGACTAGGATGATCTTAGGCCCTTGTTACACCTTACACTGTAAGATGAACTAATGTTAATTGGCTTAGTGCTGTTCAGCTAAGTCAAGCAGTCACATACCTTAAGGCAAAAAAAGCCATCTCTGATGAGACTGTGACTATCCTTCACATGCACACCTGTGACTTGCTCCTTAAGACTTGGTGTGCAGGGGCAGGATGAGGAGCCTATAAGTAAAATGTTTCCCAGTACAAACCAAATCCATGTTGTGAGCCACAATGGCTTCATGTTTTGAGTGTTTCTTTTTTAGTTTGCTGTATATACCAGTATTGGATGCAATGCCAATAAATACACTAGGATTAGGACTGACTCACAGCTCCTATCAGTCAGACCCAGAACTGCAGCCCCAGAATGCCCAGCAGCTGTGGTGCCCCTGTTGCCAATGACCAGCTCTCTGCTTGAGCTCTGATAGGCATAATCCTTTTATTTTCTGAAGCCCACACCCCTGAGCTCCCCCGGCCAGGTTGCCAGCTGCCTGGGTTCTGCCTGAGGTCTGAGAGACCCAGTGCTTTATTTGGTTTGAGACCATTCTCCCCCTCTCCGCCCCCACTGCCACCAAGACCCGCTTATTGCTCCTGATGGTGGTGCCGGGGGAGGGGGGGGGAGGGAGTGAGCGCCAGAAAAAAAAAAGGATTGGGCCCCTCAGAGCTCAAGTGGCACCTAGCCAGCTGAGTGCCAAGGGACCCTACATTGTTTTCTCCAGAGCTCACCTGCCCTGCTCCACTGCTGGCCAGGTGCCATCTTAGCTCTGAGGAGTCCAATCATTTTTTTCCTAAGGAGCACGTCCCTCCCCTCCCTTCACCACTGCAGGCTCGGCTGCTGGCCAACCAAACACCAAAATGGAATTGGGCCCCTCAGAGCTCAGGCAGCACCCAGCTGGCCAGCAGCAGTGCATGGGGTGGAATGTAAGAGTACATCCTGGAATGTGTGAGGACTTTAACTTGGATAGAAGATCTGTGGGAAGTGGCCACATCTTAATGGAACAGGAGGAAAATTAGGCAGACCTTGGAGAAATGCATCTTTAAGCCAAATAATGAATGCTTTAAGCCACTTTAAGGGCATTTGTACACATGTATGTGCCACAGTATCAGGAGCTTTTAAAAGTGCCCAGCCGCTGTGATGCATACATTTATACAAATGGTGAAATGCGCGTCAGCGCTGAGAAAATGGTAGTGGCATGCTTTTGAACTAAAACACATTGAAGGTGCACATTGAAAAGCACACTGCCGCCATTTTCTATGCTGTGATTCGCATTTCACCATTTATACAAGTGCATGGGACACGGTGCTTCAACATGCATGCTTTGCAGACTCGATTAATCAAGTTTGCTCTGACACAATGGATTTCCAGTGTACTGGAGCAGACAAAGGTACATGTATAAATGCCTACTAGGTGTTAACTAGCAAATTGCCTGCCAAGAATTACGGGGGAAGGGGTGCGGAGCACTGCCACCCACCACCCTCTGCCACCACCACCACCCCCCAGGAGCAGGGGGGAAGCTTGCCCTACCACCCGCCCTGTTTCCTGCTGCCAGCACCCCTGTCACTACTCTCACTCCCCCTTCTCTGTCCCCACCTTCATGGTGGTGCTCCACACTCTGATTGGTTGTTTCATTAACCAATCAGAGTGCTCCAAGAGCATTATGGAGAGATAGACTAAGCCCTTGATTATATAAGAATGGGAATGCAATACAGGGGTTAAGAGCTTCAGAAGCCACCTAAAATTATCATGTAACAGGCCCTTACTATACTTCTCAAATGCCTGGCACAATGCTTCATGTTAGCTGGAACTTTTAGGTACTACTAAATACAATAAATCACTTTTTTCAACTGCTGTAGTCTAAATAGTTTGCTTAAAGAGGTAAAAGACATCTAGTATGAATAGCATGCCAAAGAGAAACCAAGGAGCTCAGTAGGTTAAAGATAATCCAAGCTAATTGTTAGCTAACACTTATCATTATCAAAGTAGCTTTATAATCATCCAAGTATTGGCACAGAACTGGCATTGCAACATATGTGGCTATCAGAGAACTGAAGCAGTTATGACATGTGTGGGTCTCTATGTGTAGGTGACTCAGAGCAGACAGCCAGGCTATAGTATTAGGTTGATTTTTGCATAACAGAAACTTGAATTTACATCTCAAGGTGGAGGAAGGGGGTGGAAACTATCCTGGTGCTGAAATCTGCCCAAAACAAGATACAGAGAGCTGCAATGGCAAATGAGTAAAGTATTGAATAGATGGATTGTTGTTAGAATGTATAGATAAATTGTGAGAGACAGTAGTGCAAAAGCAAGAAATAATAAAGTAACCTGTTGCTAAAGGTATGCATCTGCAATTAAGGAATACCTTTCATATCCACAAAAAAGGATCTAGTCTGATCAAGCTCTGAAGGTTACAGTAAAACAATAAATAAATAAATAAATAAATCCAGTCAGGGATCTTTGATTAGAATATTAAGATCATGTTTACCAGCCATCCATAAATAGGGAATGTGACTGGAAGGAATTTGGAGAGTAACTCTTCAACAACACCTGTGGGACTGTTGTGTGTACCAAATGCTTGCCTGTTGGAACATTGAAGGAAGATTTTCCCACCGCCCACCACCCTACTGTAGAGACAGAGAAGCTGGCTAATTCCACTCCATGGCAGAAAGACTCATCCCATAAGATTATGCTTATCCTTAGCAATTAATCTTGCTTTTGTCTACTAATCAATACACTTCTGACACTGGTTGGAATGACCTAAGGGTCCATTTAAATTCTTTTTTAACCATTCCCACCTCACTCAAAATTTGTTGACACTAGGGTCATGATAAAGACAAGCTACTCTACCTTGAAAGATACAAGTTAGAGACAGGGATTAACACCAAATCATTTTTAGGTTAGTAAATTGTGAACCTGACAAAGTTCAATTAAAAAACAAGATTTTTTCATCTGATACATAATCTGATATAAATTCTGGACTTCCCTGAATCCTATTAGGCTGGGAAAAAAATTCCTCATGATATTCTAATGTGACTACTTTGCATTGCACTTTTAGAATGACTATCACTTGTAGATAACAAATAAAACTTTAATAAATTATGCTTTACTATCATCTATGTTTCAGAAGGAGAAACAAAAAAAAAGGAAGGCTTATTTTACTTAAAGTCATGGGAAATATTGGGGGTCTATTTTAATACTGAATTTTTAGTTGAGGGGAGAACCAAATTAAGCAGGGAGGATTATATGAAGGATCTTTGATAGTTATTTATACTGTCAATAAGTTTTTGCATCTTCCCAACACTAAATCTGATATAGGTTGTACTATACATATTTATGTAAGCTTTAGTTGCCGGGGTCTGTGCCCACAAAATGCCACGCCCTCTCCACCGCCGGGGCCCCACACTGTGGTGGGCCCCCAATGAGACCTTCTCCTTCCCCAAATAGCCTCACACAAACCACTGGTCTTATAAAACGACAAACAAAACATAAGCCCCTGTGCTATAACATAACACAAGTTACATAAAGTGTGCTCAGCCCCTTTACAATACCCAGAGCAGAACTTAGTCAGGCCTCTTCCCTTCACTTGCTCTAGGAGGGCTCCTTCTCCCTGGGCCACTGGCAGAGAACTGCCTCCTAGTCCCCATCCTGGGTTTTGTATGGGCTCACGGCCCTGCCCCTTCTGGCCAGCTGACCAGGTGCAGGTGCAAGCTAATTTCCTCATTAGCTAGCTGCCATGGCAAGCTGCATGTGGGTTTCTGTCTGGATCTTTGGGCTCTCCCCAGGCAGTTTCTGCTCTTTTAGGAGCAGGCACCTAAGTGCCCTGCAACACTCACTTATACTCAAACCCTTCTTCAGCCATTATTCTTATAGAAATATGTGGTCTCCAGGGTATCATCAATATTACTCAGCATGTTTGGGATATGACCAAAACTAGTTTTTCCCTTATATAACAAATAAGGCCCAACTTTTTTTCTCTGTTCATATGAATAAATGTATTTGCCCTTGTCATCTTCAGTATTGTGACATTTCTTTTGATTATAGCTTATTTATAGCTCCTGACTACAGCTACCTCAAACACAGATATTTTTATTTGTGGGAAAAGTATTTATTTATTTACAATTTAATTTCAGTCCAAACTGGACTGAGGCCATATTTTTCCTCAAATAATCATGTACTTTCTTCTTGAGGGACTCCACTAGAGAACATGTCTCACAACAAATGGTATCCCTTTGCCCAGCTTTCTTTGATTTGAATGTTACCTGTTGACCTACCCAAATAAAGGCAATCATTCAACTGAATGCCTTCAGGTAGCATTCCTGTCTGGACATGGTCTACTGAGGTGCAGATAGAGAAAGAGCCAGAAACTGTATAGGTAACATGTCATTTTCCATCCATGATGAGCTCCTCTTTTTGAGAGCAACAGTAACAGAAAATCTCTGCCTTATCTCTTCAAATTCAGCATACCCCCTAGGTCTCCCAGCGGCCTTAGTTTCTATAGCCATTAGCAATCTATGCTGGTTTTTTAAAAGCTAGACCTCTCATACACAATAGATTCTGGTTCAGGACTGTCAGAACTAGTGACATTTTGTTTCAGTTTTCCCCACAGCGTGCTAGGTGTTCTTGAACACATGCAACTAAAAACACCATGGCAACTGGCAGAATTTAGGTTCCAGCTACCACTTTAAATGCTCAACTCCAAATTATAGACTCTATGGGTATGCACAGACATTACACTTAGACCAACCAAACTAGGATAAGATTGATCTAAGGGCTGATCCATGCATATTTTTGGGGAACTTAGGTCAGACAAAAAGGGAACTGATACACATACCCAACACCTACTCCAATGTGTTCTAATTAGAACGTGTCAGAGCAGACTTCATTAGTCAAGTCTCCTGGAGTGAGCTAATTAGCACTCCCACCAGCCTCAGTGTCACATGTATTCAGCATTCCTGCATTAGCAATCTATGCTGGTTTTTTAAAAGCTAGACCTCTCATACACAATAGATTCTGGTTCAGGACTGTCAGAACTAGTGACATTTTGTTTCAGTTTTCCCCACAGCGTGCTAGGTGTTCTTGAACACATGCAACTAAAAACACCATGGCAACTGGCAGAATTTAGGTTCCAGCTACCACTTTAAATGCTCAACTCCAAATTATAGACTCTATGGGTATGCACAGACATTACACTTAGACCAACCAAACTAGGATAAGATTGATCTAAGGGCTGATCCATGCATATTTTTGGGGAACTTAGGTCAGACAAAAAGGGAACTGATACACATACCCAACACCTACTCCAATGTGTTCTAATTAGAACGTGTCAGAGCAGACTTCATTAGTCAAGTCTCCTGGAGTGAGCTAATTAGCACTCCCACCAGCCTCAGTGTCACATGTA